>NC_089316.1:23777996-23875496 GCF_036669915.1 Pocillopora verrucosa | reverse complement strand
ATTCTGTATTAGACTAAAAACCTTCATGCAAATGTGTTAAATTCGACGGGCCGAAATATTTAAGTTTGTCAACTGTCACAGAATGTGAACTTTGATGATTTGACATTTTTGAAAGCATAAGTCTTTGGAGCATTCTGACAGGGATTCTGATTGGCTTATCGTAGAATTCTTTATGAGAGTATAGAGCATGTTAACGACACTGCTGTTCGCTTTAGAAATAAAGTTTGTTTGGAAAATTGAAAATAATGCTTAGGGAATTTCATGGAATCTTTATTATAAAACAAATAGAGAAGCCTTGACTGCAGACTCATCTTATCCTTGCATTTTTCCTTGTTAAAATCCGATCATTAGAACCAGGCAGTTATAGGTGCTAGTTTCCATGCGATGCAAATTTTTCAAAGTACAGAAAAAAACTGACTATTATTAGTTTTTACTGATAAAGTCAACAGAGAAAGCGATGTAATTATTTGCCGTCCTTATGTGAGTTAGAGAGTTATTACTAAAACGCATGAAGACAATTTCAGAGATAACAAAGGATAACTGAACCAATTTATTTCGATGAAAATAAGTTAAAATTTAAAATGTAGCATAGAAAAAAAAGAAAAAAAAAGTTCCATGTTTGCTTGTTTGTCTGTTTGTTTGCTTTTTTTCGGGGGGGGGGGGGGGTTAATTTGTATCGATAGAGGCTGTATCATCATTATCCTCATCCTAAATTGCAGAAACATCTTTGCCATCCGAATCTATAAGGCCACAACCATTCTGGTCATCATTGTCGCCTTCGCTGCCCGATCCACCGTCTCACTTGTTGTCGTTGTTGCACTTGCCTTCCCAATTACTTTCTAAGTTCCCTTCTCAGTCGTCATCACAGTTGGCTTCTCAGTCGCCATTGCATTCGACTTCTCAGTTGCCATCGCTATCTCTTTGGCCATCTACGTCCCAGGCACCTTCTCAGTCACCGTCGCAGTCACCATTGCACTGGACGTTGCAGTCAACAGCAGAAGCATCTTTACCATCTGAATCCTTAAAGCTACAACCCACTCCATCGCCACCGCTGTGGTCAACATCCTTGACGTTGCGTTCGTTGTCACAAGCGCTGTCGCTATCGACGTTGCAGTCACCCTCGCAGTCGCTGCAGTCTTTGTCTCAGTCACTGTCTCTTACATCGCCACGTTTGCCATCTAAGTCGCAGTCGCCGTCATTGCTGCAGTTGCCCTCTCAGTCGTCGTCACAGTTGCCGTTGTTGCATCCACCTTTTCACTCGCTTTTGACCTCGCTGTCGCCATCGCACTCATTGTTGCCATCGACATCATCATTACCGTTGCAGTGGAAAATAATTGAGAAGCTGGTGTGTAGTTCTTTTTTTTTGCTTTGTTTGTTTGTTTCTCTTTCTCTCTTTCTCTTGTCTTTTAAACATCGTACCTCTTTAATTCATTCAATTCAAATCTCATTTATTTAATTCCCATACTCTTTTATTATAACTGTTATTTTCCTTACCCTAGGCGGCTGAATGTGTCTCTAAGCTTGGCAGAATAGATATCACCAACAACAGCTCCTTGGAGGTATTTCACTCTACTAGTTTCTTTTCAATTGATCCACCAATTACTCTGTTTTGAATGTTCAAACGGAATTCGCGCATTTGAAAATTTTAATTTTAGTGTATAAATTATTATTTTTTTGTTTTGTTTGTTTGTCAGTTTTTCTGCTTTGTCACATGTAGTTCATAACGGTAAAAAGATTAATGGCTCATAATGTATTTATTTGATTAAGGAGTTAAGCTATGTAGTTTTTCATGCCTTTAAGAAATTTCTCATCGGAATCTTTAAAGAAAAATTAACGTCATCATGTATAATTATTATCATTTCTATTAGTACAATTGTCATTTTTTTCAATGATAGGACAAAAACTGAATAATTGAACCTCCAAGTTCAAATTCAAGTATTTCATTCATTTATTATAATTTTTCATTTTCTTACTGCGAATGCTCAGCACTTTGCCTGAACAAAATATATTTTGTAACCTACAGGAGGCCATAGGGGTTTTGGATGTATTCATCACAAGGATTAAAAACATCGCAAAAGCTCCTGACAGCGCGTCTGTAACAGAAGAGATTGAGACAAGCAGAAAATCTACTTTTAAGGTGGCAGTCGCCTTTGAGGAATTTGCTCTTAATTACAGCAAGCTCCACCTAATTGGAGCGAGGTCCTCACAAGTGATCGACAGGAACAAAATGGGTGAGTCTGAACACAATATGGTCTAAGCCTTGATGATGTCGTAAATTTGAAGGGATTACTGAATGGGAAGCGTTATTGCTGGATCAAATCGATCCATTCGGTCCGTCCGTTGACTATTTACGTTTATCAATAATTATGGAAGTGGATCATAATATCCAGCGATATGAACTCTTCCTAATGTTAAGACCTATTTTTGTCGATAATTTTACAATTTTTAAAGGATTTTACTTGTTGAGGGGTGAAGTATAAGAAAGCGTTCATACACTTATGATAAACAGACTACATTTTCAGTCCAGTAAGAGTCGTGAAATGATTAATACCATCACCTCGTGTTTTCTTCGTTAGTGCTGGGTATTCAAAAAGCCTACCACCAAAATGCAAGTGACTTCCACCTCTGGGATCAAGAACTGCAAGCAAGCATATATGTTTTATCTACAAATTTTGCGAAATCCGGTTGGTATCGACTGCAATGTTTACTCCTCAATGTATAACTACAATTCCCTTTGGTTCCCTAACAAATTTACGCGGTAATGAAATACATCTGCACATTTACATAGTCTTCAGTTTGTTTTTTTGTGTGTTTACATAGCCTATTTGATTTAGTTAGCTAGAGTTTGTTGGAAGACCATGTTTTAGCCTGAGTTTTGTTTTTTTTTTATTTTCTATTTCTTTAAAATTTATTTCCTTTTTTTTTTTTGCAGTTTCACTGGTTGTTGGGATTGTGCATAAGGATCTCCACGAACTACTAGACATGGATCAACCCATCAGGAATGACGCAGGCAAAGCCACAAGGTGATTTTTAACTTGTCTAAAATTTTAAACAAGTTGTATCTTTCAACAAAAATAAACAAAAAAAAAATGCATGGCATTCAACCAAAAAATTTCTTAAATCTTTCAAAGCCTTATATCGTGGTCCCTGAGTAAATCAATGATTATTCTCGGTGTCAAAGAAATCAGCTTTAAAGCAACGCAATAAGAGCTCCTTGATTACCCAAAGGGTATCATATCGTCAAACGTTTGCTAAAAATTGTGTGATTCAAAATATAAAAAAAAATTATAATTTTATTTTCTTTTTTTGTTAGGTATTTGAACTCCAGGATAATGGCCGTGGCTATGGATCCAAAACCAAACAAACTGGAAGCGAATGTCATATTAAAGTTCAGAAACCTGAGGGTAAGAACACGATCAAAATTCTTATCAATTGCGCTACATTGTGTTTATTTATTCTAAGGAGATAATACAAATTTTCAGGTTGATGAAAGAAAAAAGACTTGTGTGTTTTGGAGGGGCTTTAACAAAAGGTAACAAGCTGAAATATATTACTTACCTTGTTCTAGAAGTTATGCAAGCCAGGCTTACGTAATCTTTGTTAACCACTATGATTTTTTTTCTTTGGGAAAGAAACACCAATCATCTCTTGCAGCAGGAAAAACCAAAAAAAATTTCAACAACATTCGATTGGAAAAGCCCCCCACTTGATTATTATGCCGGCATGACTTTCCCTTAAGTTTTCAATTTCAACAACATTCGAGTGGAAAAGCCCCCCACTTGATTATTATGCCGGCATGACTTTCCCTTAAGTTTTCAATTATTCGTCACTGTCAATCTGATACTTCCTGTTTTGAAGCCATTTCTATCTGCATTTTATTCGTTTTCATTTGCGGTTGTCGCCTTTTTTCGCTTCTGCCATCGTCAATATACCTTTTCATCATATTGTAACAGTTAGAATATCAAAGCCGACTCTATGAGTAGCACATATCAATTACTGAATAAAATGGAAAGTGATCAACAAGGTCTCGAGGCTACGATTATAATGAGGAAGATAGCCAGTTGACTTTTAGGTAACAAAAGGTCTTCTTCAAAATTTTTGTTATAATGTTGCTGTCATTGTTTTAATTTTGTTTAGTTATTTTTTTTAACGTTGTCGTTACTTTTTCCAGCTCAGAAGGATTTTCAGGGAGAGGATGCCATGTGGTTGCATCACAAAGCAACTCAGAAGAAACAGTGTGCAGCTGCAATCATTTGACTCATTTTGCTGTCTTACTTGACTACAACGGCAGCTCAGAGGTAATGGACTAATGTTTACCTTACCTTCACCAGTGGTAATACAATTCCTTTGAGGTGATTAACATATTTCTAATTCTTTTCATGCCATTTATAAAGCAGCTCACTGAGGAAGACGAAACTCTTCTGGAGATTATCACCTACGTGGGATTAAGCCTGTCAATCATGGGAATAATTTTGACAGTTATTCTATATTCCTTCCTTACGTAAGTGCTACAGCCAGAAATTTTAAAACTTTACATTATTTTAAAGATGTCAGACGCAAGTAAGACCTCTTCGCAAAAAGACAGACACTCAGTCAATGCATAATGAAACAACCACCTGTTGCAACATTAGGTTGCTTTCCTTTGTTTTGTTCGGTTTTGTTTTTGTTTTAGTCTGCTTGCTTTTATTTGTTTATTGTTTCTCTAGAGATGTTCACCAGCCTCTGTCACAAATACGATTGAGTCTTTCTGTTGCCCTCGGAGCTGGACAATTTATTTTTCTCGTAGGGATAAACGCCACAAAAAACAAAGTAAGCGACTTCTTCATCCATTGATGAATATTTGTTTAACGAGACTCAAGACGAGCATGAAAAAGATGAAAAGATGCAGGAAAAGTAGTCAACTTTTTTTTTCTCTCTCTCAGGCCTCTTGTATTACAGCAGCAGCTTTCATGCAATATTTCCTGATGGCTTCGTTCTGTTGGATGCTGGTGGAGGGATTTTACCTCTACCTCTTTGTGGTGAAAGTTTACAACATCACCGAAAAGATGCACATGTATCACGTCATGTCATGGGGTATTTTCATTTTACTTGTTTTGAATTGTTTGACTTCATGATCACCTGAATCGACTTACATTGACATCCTACTTATGTTTAGGTTTACCCATCGTCATGGTCGGTATTTCATTATGCATCGCTGCTGGGAAAGATGGAATAGAAAGCTTCGCTAGTGATAAATAGTAAGAGAATCCTTCCACATTAGTTCTTTTTTCTCCTTCTCCACACTTCCTGTCTCCCACAAAAATGTATTTTTTTTTAAGTACAACTCTTTTTGCACAATCTTGTGTTTTTAGTTCGTTTTCATTTCGTAGATTTTTGTCCCTGTGTTTTTAATCCAGGTTTTGTGTCTCTGTCTCTGTCTCTCGTTCTGTTTCCCTCCCTATCTTCTCTTTCTCTGGGTTACTGGGTTAGAGGATTATTTGCAGCAAAAATGTGTTTATATTTTTTTCTCTCCGTTTCTCGTTTAAAGTTGCTGGCTGTCCTACACAAACAACCTCGTCTGGATATTCGCCGCATTTATGGCTTTTGTTGAAGTGGTGAGTCTACAATTAGTCAATCCCTTGCATTTTCCTTTTTCATGCTAAGACTAACCACTGGTGGAGATTGTCTCTCTCGTTCCCATGCTTATTACAAAACAAAAAGCATATTTCTGTTTTCGACTACCAGGCTCAAAGCTCACAACCTTTCCAACTCCGTTTACGCTCACTATGTATTCAGCATTACTCGTCTTAGCAACAAGCACTCTGCCAACATTTGACATTCCTTGTTTGTTTCAGCTCAACATTTTGATACTCGTCCGAGTCATAAAAGAGATGACCACGCTAGTGCAACCTATGGGGGAAGACAATCATATTAAGCAGATACGGTTAGATTTAAAATTTGCTGTTAGCGAGATATTTTAATCAGTGGAGGGAAAAAGTTGAAGAAACGTGAACCAATTCCTGAAGCATCTAATTGTGAGATATTTACCTCAGCTCCACACTAGTTAACATTAAACACAGAGTCATCAGTGTCTTAGGGTTAGGGCTACTGTTAAGTGTTTTTACCATCTCTAAATAATGCCTATTAAACAATGAGATATTAAAGGAAACAATCGTCAAAATAATTCAAACGTTTTTTTAATGTTGTCGTTATTCCGGCAGACTTGGCTTTAAAACATGCGCGGTGATGATTCCACTGATGGGTATAACGTGGCTATTCGGTCTTTTGTCGCCATGGCACAAAGCTTTCGCCTACATTTTCACCATCTTTAACTCTACTCAGGTGAGTATTCGGTGTTTAGTCGTCATCACAAAAAGCTTTCGCCTACATGTTCACCATCGTCAATTCTACTCAGGTGAGATTTTAATGAAAATGTCGGAAATCTGATCATCTGTTTGGAAACTTGAATTTCCAAACTACATTCTTACATTAGTCTGATGATATTTCCCGTTCAAAGGGAACCTAGTCGACAAGAGAGGATTTATTTCTTGGTTTTTGAGATCTGGAACTTTCCTTAATTTACTGTTTTACCCTTTTTTTACGACGATTTCAAGATATAGATTACATGATGTTTGCACTACATCAAACTTTTTAAACGACGCGCTACCATCTCTAAAAAAGGCTGATCTTAAAATAATTTTCCGTCCTAGGGATTCCTGATTTTTTTCTTCCATTGTGTGCGAAACAGCCAGGTAAGAAAGATATCAAACTGAGGAGGTAGATCAAGCGAATTGTGAAGACTTTAGAATCGCTAAGCTTTGGATGGTTAAGAACTGATACTTGGCCAATTGTTCATCTACAGATTAGAGAGCGATTGAAAAGGAGGATGAACGCAATTTTTCCATCTTCCGAAGTTGGAAACTCTGCAAGGAAAAACTCACGAGTTAACGCAAGTTATGCCGGGAAAATACAGGCAGTTGAAATGCAGTCTTTCGATGCATGAAAGCACTGCGCCTCGGTGAGGCTGGTCAATCCTCTTTTAGTGATTGGCAATCACTTAACTAGCATGATCATCCCTTAGTAGTTCCTTAGTAGGGCTTGGTTAGTATCGTAGTATCAGTAAGGAAGGGGGCATTGGGATTTTTAGTTTTACGGTGTTGAACATTTTTTTTAGATCGGTTCTTCGATTATGTGCCAAAAAAACTTCGGTTTTACAGTTTTGGTGTTTATTGTGGTTGGCATATTTCCGAATTTTGGCACTTGGTTTTCGGTTTTCATCAAAAGTACTAATAGGTTTTTAGATTTGGTATCCGAAGTAGATTTCGGTTTTTCCCATTTGGGTTCCAGTTCCTCTTCGATCTGAGGGCAGTTTTTTGCCTCCATGGATCTCACATAGCTGTGAAACCTCTTTGTGCTCCATCTGTCAACTGTATCGGATCGATTAGGGTTTTGACACCTAGGATGTGAAAAATCGGTTTGATGGTTTTTGATGCGATTTTCGGCTTTTAGCGAATTTTTGTTGCGGTTTTTTTTTTTTTTTTTTCGGTTCTGCGGTTTAATAGACCACAATGCCCCCCCTCTTCCCCTCTCAGTAAGGTAGGGCCATTCTGGTTATTAACGTAATGACATAAATACATGAATAAACCGTTTTTATAATGCTATTAGCTGTTGACTTTACTTGTAATTAAGAAGGGCCCCAGTCAGATATGTAATCAAATTGAATGTGACATTGAATAGCAATAATGGATAAATAAACTATTGTATAATAAATAAATATTCACCTATCTAGTCATCATTGTTATTTTTTAAAGCTACATAATTTTTTTTCTTATCCTTTATTTTCTTATCCATGTCAGGAAAATGACCAAATATGCTAAAATTTCCCGGAATCAATATGTAAGATCAAGTGTATTGCTTGAAATGTTGGAATGGAAACTAGTTAGAGAAAAAGTCAGCATCGATAGATGTAATATGAATGCATATACACAAGTGAGAACTCTTACGGCGATTTTTCGCATTTGCCACTTCTTGCTTATCACCAGAACGAGTTTGAGGAAACATAAATTATCAGGAGTATAGCAAATTACGTCACGTCTATTTCGTTTAATTTTGTCCCGTAGAGTGGAGTAGGTTTGGACACCTTATTTTAAATGAAAAAGCAAGTGAGGGGAAGTAAGTTGCGCGGCTGATATGCATTTCAGGTTCTCGGACATTCAATTCATATAAGATCATGTATTCCTGTTATGCGTATCCTTTCCTGTAGGTTCCAATATTTTCCGAAAAAAAATACCTTATTAGGCAGAAATAATATTTCAGGGTCTGATGTCATGATAAGAGTATTGCATCGGTCGTTTGTCCACACTTTTATCTAAACACGGTTAAACCAAAGACACTTGTCTTATGTAACTCAATCATCGCTATTTTTTCTGCGATTTTTTCCTGCCTCCAACTTGCTGGGATTCCAATTGATGTGTATATTTCCATAGATATACATTTGCACAGAACATTTCCGCTTATCACGACAAGTTTGTCTCATTTAGGAATATTCTTTTTTTTTGCGGAAACGCGCTCGAATCGATTTTCAAAGACGGGAGGCCAATTCGACAAAAGCTCATCTTAGTAACATGCGAACGATAACGCGCGTTAAAAGAGAATGGAAATTTGTCACGACTTCCTTCTTAATTCTGCTTTTCCTAATCATCTCCCTAATTCCATACTTTGCATCAATTCTTGTTGAGGCGGACTGTTCTGGTTGTCGCGGTCAGAAATGGCTTATTGCGCTAAGAGAATCTTCAGTGGTATTCTTATTTCTAAATTCAACTGTGAACCCGTTATTGACAACATTTCGGATCAACGAGTTGAAAATTTCCTTAATAATTGTCATCCGCGTGCAAAGACAGGAAGATGTAAGTAGTTTTGGAAGTTCTGTCCAACAGAAAACTATGAGGAATACAGCCTCCGTTTAACTGGCTTAACTCTACACTGCTCTAAAGAGCCTATGAACAAGCCAAACAAAGGATTCCTCTCAAGTTGCAGAAATAGAACAAGAATAGAATAAGAAAATTATGAATTTTTTCGTCTTTAGAGAACTAAGTTACGCCAATTCTCCACCTCGACTGTTCTATGCACAACTTTATTTGGCAAGCTAGCCAAGGTATCATTAGGCTCATAACGTACATGACAGTAGCATGTCACCTGTTCGCAGTTCCGATTTTTTGATTGGATATCATTACTCTATAAGCTCGATCATGCAGAACTTGTTTGTAAACAAGGCCACATGCTACGTTTTTATGGAATTAGAGCTGAGGTTTTGCTGAAATTAACTAAGGAGTATAAACCTGAAATTCTGCATGAAATGAAACACTGGAAAACGACCCAGCGAGCAGCTAGATGGACTGATGGTAATTTTTGTTATTTGTGTCCCGTGAGATCTGTATCACCTGAGAATATCCTCAATATGCTTTTACTTACGAAGGTACTTATGGCTGACGTTATATAAACTGCCATAATCATTCAGTCCAGCGTAATTTCAATACTAAAGAAGCAAAAACTCTTTAAAATGATGAAAACGCGGTTACTTCGTACTTCTACGGAAAATCGAACGTAACGAAGGAAAATGATACTTCTCTGACAATCCAATTGCAAAATACTTAAGAATTATAAATTTTTTGCAAACAGAACAGTCGAGGACGAAGTCGAGGACGAAAATTGTTGAATATTATTTCTTTCTGTCGGTCTTTCACCTTAAGACCCGCACTATTTATCAAAATAAAATTTGCCCGATCCGCTTACAAGGCTCTGTTATATTCAAGTAGTTCCCCTCTGTTGGAGACGACTGATTCACCCTCCGACGCCTGACCTCGCTGTCAAATGTTCCACCATTTCAGGTACAGGGATCTAGTTGGCATTATTATAATATTGTGACATTGATCCTGTTTATTGAAAAGGCAGTGTTTTGAAGGCATCTTGTGTACTTGAAGATGAGAGCATGGCGCAGATGGGAAATATTTCAATCTTTGCCATTCGTCTAAGAGTGGCTCAAAATATATTTAATTTCTATCTTAGCACCTGCTTTAATTGGAGACTTATCAGCTTAACATACGTTAGCCTTATCATTTGCGGTAGGCAGTCAAATATAATAAAAGTTGGAATGAACGTTTTATTCAACCTGCCTAATAAAAACGTTGGTCGATGCAATATTTTGCACAGAGTTTTAATAAAAATACAAGGAGTATACTACCAAGAGCTCAACATCGCAACATTTAAAGCGTTCATTTTTTTTTGGTAAAACCTGCTTGTGGATTAGTGAATTGTTTACCAAATAAATAAACCAAAAGGCCGCATATTCGTGGTCTTAAAAGTCATGACATAAATTCAGCGTCTTTCCTGAACCCTAGAGGAAGAAAATTAAAAGCAGGTGTAATATCACAAATACTTAGTAGTCACACGGCGTCGCAATTCTCTACGACGTGTGGCATTTTCCGTCAAGTGAGAGATGTCTTATTGCGACTCAAGGAATGTAATAACGCAGCTACCCTTCCTCATTACTGCGTATTTGCCCTTGGAAATGAATAGGCTAAAACTAATTAGTATACTATCATCTAACAGGTAATTAGATAAATATTACCTTGTATCCAAAATCTCACGACATAATCTAAATTATCAAATACTGCCAATCTTAAATTTACTGGACTCACTCTTGTTGGAGAGTTTCAATGGGTTACGGCTAACGGTTTAAATTCGACAATTTTACAGCTAATATTTTTTTCCGTTGCGATTAAAGGGGAAAAAATAACGGATAGGTTTGTTATGACTCACGGTTAAAATTTTGTTGGTTTTTACGCCTAACGGCCAAATTACTATGCCGTTCTACGGTAAGCGATTGACCCCATTGAGACCTTAACTTTTGTATGTACGTTCACGAATGTGTAATGAATTTCTATGTTTTTTTTTTTTTTTTTTTTTAACATCTGAAGGACGCTATAAATTAACATTGGCTTTAAAACAACCACAACACAAACATAATAGCTGGCAAACCCTATAGTTTTAGCGTCGGTGGAAACACACTACTTTGACAGACTTTTTCAGTTCGTTAATACGAAAGGTTGTGAGGCAAGGATTGACTAAAGAGTTGAATAACAAGAATACGACTGAGGATTCTTTGAGTACAAATAGCCACTTTTGTTCACGACAAGCGAGACAGTTTGCCTCCAGAATAACTGTCATGAAATAAGGTACAAGTGATAATATTAGAAAGAGCAAAATTAACAACGATGTTATGGCAATTTTCCGTTCATTTTTGGCGTTGTCGACCCTACGCATGACGCGGAGTGCTGGTTCACCAGGCATTCTGTGTTCTCTTAGAATACCAACCCGAGAACGTTTTCGTAGAATCATGAATATTCCGGCATAACACACAGAAGTCGTTGCCAGAGGAAATGTCGTATGCAGATGTATATCTATTGACACATAGGTAGCAATTGAGATTCCGGTAATTTGTAGCAAGGAAAACATTGTTGAGAAAGCAATAATACTCGCATTGCACAGAATAAGGTGTTTTCGCTTGACCTTGTTGCGATAGAAGAGGGGAAAAGTTACTGATATAAAGCGATCCACAGACATTGCTGTTACTAATAAGATAGAGCTGTTGACTCCTGTGTATCCCAACAATTTAACGACGTCTCCATCCTTTGGTAGCGTTTTGTCTCCAAAGGTGCAGGAAAATCGCATTACGGCTTCTCCAGTGCAAACCACACTTCCAGCAAATAAATCAGCTAAAGAAATGAAAACGAGAAATACAGCGAACGATTTTCTGAAACAGCGAAAAGGATTTTTGTACAACGCAATCAGAACGAAGATGTTTGGGACTGATATCAAAACCGAAAGCAAAATGAAAGAAATTCCAGTCCCAAGACAAAGAGACTTTTCGAATTCCCGATCCATAGAAAAGAAAATGCTTCCTTCCTTCTCTGCTGCTGTAGCGTAGTGGTAAGAGCGTCACAATTATCATGAAGTAATTAACAAATGCCTCCTCTTTCTTTCACTTTGTTTGCCTTAAACATGCCTGCGGGATATTGCTGAAGTTATTGAATTCATAACGACTAAATTTCACCTGCCATTGACGTATGAACAAGCGCAGAAGATTCCCAAACCTGTTAATTAAGAAAAAAAAAAAGAAAAAAAGACACACACACGCACATGAATAAGATAGGATCAAATACTGCTGTTGATTGGTGAAATAACTTGCATCTTTTTCAGAGTGTCCATTCCTATTAGTTAACTAATTTATTCCTTTTTCTCGTCACCATATTCCCACCAATGGCGTAGCTCCACTTTCTGCATATAAATCCACACACAACCCACAATTCCTCTAATCCATTAAAGCATTAATTGAGTCAAGTTCAACTACTGATGACAGTAAACTGTTCCATGTGTCGATATGTCTGTGCCAAAAACAGTACTTAAAGATGTCTGTACGGCTAAATGGTTTATATAGTTTAAACTGATGACTTTTTCTTGATTGCCTGTTACTGAAGGATATGTAATTATTACAGAAGCGTGTCCTTTAATGAACTTAAAAAGCTGAATCAAACTAAGAAACTCTCTGCGCTGAACTAGTGTCGCTAGTTTCAAGGATTTCAGTCGGTCTTCATACGGAGTGTCTTTACCGATGATCCATCTCGTAACGTTCCTTTGCACGCATTCAAGTTTTTCAATCAGATATGCTTGGTGAGGATTCCACGCTTGACAAGCGTACTCGAGTATTGGACGGATCATGGATCTATAACCAGTAAATAGAGCCTTAGAGTGAGATCCAAATGTCCGCTTGAGTAAGTCCAATAATCTGTTCGATCTTGCAACAACAGACAGTACGTGGGCAATAGGCTTATTGCGAGCATTTCCTAAGCGATAAGGTCGACTGGGAATGCCAATACTAGTTGTGTTTTTTAGGTCTTCGAACGCATAAAGTCGGCCTTCCCTGCAAAATCCTCCTTTTCCCTCGCGGGTGAAAAATAACGACTGGCCTTTTACCATATTCCGCTACAGATTCTTCATTGTTACTCAGATAATTATTTTGATATATTGGCGACGAAAACAGGGAACACTCATATCTAACGAATCAATTTTTAACTCTGAGAGTTTTTTGAAGTTAAACAACTAATTTAGTTTTGGTGAGCCATTATCTCCCTTTATTGTTCTAAGAAACGAAAAACGTCACATATTTTATCAATAATACCTTCTAGTGCGTGGCACGTGCGGGCGAGATCTTCCACTCTGCACTACTTAGCGAGGACCGTTAGAAAAGCGAACAAAAAATATCTCTTTATGACAATCATATTACAAGTGGAGGCGTAATTGTTTCGAAGCAACTCCTGTGATGCTATTGCTCTCGACAAAACCTAATTCGAACTTTTAATATTCAAATGAAGCATTTGCTTGAAAAGTTAATTTCATACCTGCCATATTTTTACTTACGTAAAAAGGCTTACTGCGACTAAACCCGACGAAAGTAATTTGCATGACAATCATTTTCCGCAGTGTATGTCACCACTGACTAAACGGCTGATTCTTGCTAAAAGCAGAATTATCAAGCTTTGCATTTATATTGGCAAAGGATATTTTGGACCGATCTCCAGCCAATGACAATTTTCTAGGAGGTTGCATTAGGTTCAGCTTAGGTTCGAATAAATTTCTAAAATTTTGACAATTTTCTAAAAGGTTGCATTTGGTTCAGCTTAAGTTCGACTAAATTTCGGTGGAAATACCTGACCGGAAAATAATCTCTGACAATCATTTCCCGCAATGTATGTCAGCACTGCGTAAACGGCTGGTTCTTGCTAAAGGAAAAATTATCAAGCCTTGCATTTACATTGGCAAAGGATATTTCGGACCGATCTCCAGCCACTGACAATTTTTTTAAAAGATTGCATTTGGTTCAGCCTACAGGAACTAAACTCACCCAACGGAAAAACATAATGATGACGAGAAGCTGCCAGTTGTGGGGAACACTCCTGTTATCAATAACTATGTTGAGTGGGTACTAAAGCTTCTTTTAAAAGATTTTTTTCCTTTAGAATGCATCCTAAGCGCACCCCGAAGAGTCCTTCTAATGGGTACCCTTGGAAAAGTCTTTAAAAGAAAATTGAGCGCAAAAAAAGACCGGTAAAACTTAGAATAGTTTTAGATTAGCCTGTATGGCAGATGGCCACACAGTCTTTTTTTCAGGAAGCCAAGACGAATTATTTTAGGGGATGTATTTCAGGGAACCATTTTACCTTTAAAGCCTGTTCTAACTCATGGGTCTGTCATAAAAAAAAGTGAGGCTTCAGTGCAAACATGCAAATTGCGATGGGATATTTTAAGCTCGGGTTTTTTTTCCAATTTAAAGATATACAAATTCTGTAATGACTAAAAAGATAGTCGAAATTTAGGTCGCCTTTCACCTATCACCAAGTACCGAGCCTGGAAGCCTAATCATATCGTTTCAAGTCTTTGAAGTCTTGTTTTCTCCTTAAAAGTTTTTATATGAGTCAGATTTTCGTAGGTGTGTAGTTTTTCGGGAATCTGTAGACAATATCTGAGAAGCCAACGACGTCATGAGGAAATGTTCTTTAAAACCAGGGATGCCCTCATGTATTTATCAATTCGTAAGTTGCAAAACTTAGTTATGGAAAGAAGGCTCACTCTTTAATCTTAGAAGTGCTGCCTATCTTAGCAAAAAGTAATAAGATATAAAAAAAATTAAAGTAAATAGACAAAAACATGGATAAATAAATATAAATAAATTATGTCAGTGATACAAAACAAGAAAAAATGCTGAGATACATTTCACCTATATAGAAAGTTAGTTTTGTATTAACTTGTATATTCGCTTTGTATTAACTTGTATATTCGAAACCTCTGTCAGCTTCGCGGTGCTTGAAGATTTGGTTTAAACGAAATGGTGAAGCAATTACTCTACTATAATGGCAGTTTCCATGAAAATCATATTCAGCAGTTTTATGCAACAGTGGTTTAAAGTTGTTTATTTGCCCAAGAAGGTCTTGCGATACTTTTGTATTCTTCATAATTATCGTCATCATTATTTTCATATTTGGAATTCTTAAATTTTTGGTTCTGTTCCTGTTTTTGTTGTTTCAGGTTTTGCCCTGGGTAGTAAAGATTGCGATTCCAAAAAATGTAACTCAGAAAGTGAAAATGGAGGCGATCATTGTTATCCGCTCGGGAATTGCAGCAGTGGTAATTATTGCTGTTATATGAAATGCAAGGGGAAAGAGTGTAAACAGACGTGCTATACTGGAGTTGAGTTCTGTAAAATGGATCTGGAATGTGAAGGTAGCGATTGTGACCAAACCTGCGACGCTGACGAATGTAATCTGAACTGCAGCGGGAAAAATTGTAAAACACAGAAGTGTCGAGGTAAAGGAAATGTATGTGAAATGGATCTAGAATGTGACGGTCAGGATTGTGAACAAACCTGCGAGGCTAAAAAATGTAATCTGAATTGCACCGGGAAAAACTGTAAAACACAGAAGTGTCTAGATAAAGGAAATGTATGCGAAATGGATCTAGAATGTGACGGTGAGGATTGTGAACAAACTTGCGAGGCTAAAAAATGTAATCTGAATTGCACCGGGAAAAACTGTAAAACACAGAAGTGTCTAGATAAAGGAAATGTATGCGAAATGGATCTAGAATGTGACGGTGAGGATTGTGAACAAACTTGCGAGGCTAAAAAATGTAATCTGAACTGTACCGGGAAAAACTGTAAAACTCAAAAGTGCCAAGGTAAAGGAGATGTATGTGAAATGCATCTAGAATGTAACAGCCAGGATTGTGAACAAATCTGCGATGCCAAAGTATGTAACCTGACCTGCAGCGGGAGAAAATGTAAAACACAAAGTTGCACAGATGACGTACAGGTGTGCAATACGCATTTTAACGCTAACGTTTGTACACAGATGTGTGACGGTCACTCCATCACTTCAGATTCATACACGTCGAATATCGTTACATCTATTGCGGCTTCAACAATTCGAGTATTCGCAACTAAAATTTCAACAGGACATGGAACAGAAGCTTACAGTGAGTACAATAATAATTTGAATACTTAAAACCATCTTTTTTTTTATTTAACGAAAAAGTGACTAAGATTCTGAAAAAGAAAAAGAAAATATTTTCTTTCAAAATTCGTCGCACCTTACCATAGCGTCAAGTTTATTTTAACAATTAAATGGTCTTTAACATTCAGCTCGATTGCAATCAATGTCGCAGTCACCTTTAGCATTAATCTCACCGTTACCATCACCTTCATCACACCCACCATCAGCAGCAATATTACCAGCATGGACATCAACATCGACATCAGCACTATTGCCATCATCATCAAAGCCAGTAGCAACATCAGCATCAGCATCAGCACCAGGGTTATTATCAGCAGCATCATTGGAAGCAATATCAACAGCAGTGGTATCAGAATCTTTATCAGCACTGTCACCATCATCATCAAAGTCAAAAGCAACATCACGATTATCATCAGCAACATCGTCGGAGGCAGCATCAGTAGCAGCATCAGCATCATCACCATTATTACCATCGTCATTTGAAACATCGGCAGCAGGATCATCGTCGTCTCCGTCTCTACGGACACCTCTGTCATCGACATTAGAAATTATTAAGAGTCTGGTGAGCAAATTATTTCTCTCAAGCTTTTTATTTACAACATTGTTGCTCGCCAACTTTACTGTCTTTCTTTATCTCAGGCAAACGATTCTGTTTCCAAACTAAAAGGCGAAGAAATCAGTAGAATCAGGCCTTTGAAGGTATGAATTTACTACTTATATTTTATGATTAAGCCACTTAGTTTATATGAAATGCACAGTGATTAGAAAGAATGAACAATGTATTGTATCAGTTTCTAAGCTTGAAAAAACTTTGAGTTCATTCGAACAAGAGCAAACAAGACTGTACCATTATCGTCATCGTCATCATTATCATCGTCGTTATTATAGTTATTATGACAGTATCATCGTCACTATCTATATCATTTCCATTTCTAAGATATGAACTGGCATGAGTGAAAAAAAAGTGATTCCCGAAAAAGATAATTCCGATTTCTTGGACCAGTTTTTGGACTCTTCTTTAGCACATGCACATCCTATTCACCATTTGGCCATTTTGCTGGATTTATTTCTTTTACCTATTTTTGGTCTAATTCATTTCTTTCTCAATTTTTTTTCGTAATCTAAGTAGGAGTAGACGAAATATGGGCCTTTCTAGCATGCTGAATGCGTTGCCGTTAACTCAAACTGTTTTGTTCAAATGTTCGACCGCGATCAAGGGTTCTGCGGCTCAATACTCATAGGACACTCAAATATCGTGTTTGACTCACATGGATCCAAAATTTTAGCATCTTACTTTAACAGAAATACGTTATGTGATTACAGGAGGCTGTATGGATTTTTGAAGACTTCATCACCAGGCTCCAAATCCTCCAAAAACCTCTTGCCGAAGAAGAATTCAAAATAATAAGAAATTCCATCTTTAAGGTGGCAGTCGCCTTGGAGGAATTCGCCCTTAATTATGGCAAACACCAAATGACTGGAGCGAATTCTTCAGTGGAGATAAACAGCCGAAAACTAGGTGAGTCAGAGCATGATTATTCGTTCGGATTTGAAATAATCTATTACTTGTTTAGTGACCGACACATTGACCGATGACATAACGGTTGCTTTCATGATTTAATTTTTTTTTGCATGGGACCTGTTGATAAGTGCTGTAGCCAGATCAAGCCGGTTCCTCCCTCCCATAGACCATTTATTTTTATCAATCATAGTGATAATGGACAATCTTTTTGGCGATTAGAATGTTGAAAAGCGTTCAAACTTCACCTCTTAGAAGACTACGTAAGGAATACATAGCTTTCAAGCAAGTATAATAATCATATTAGGATTATGACTTACTTTCGGACCAACATAGAAAAATGCTGACTATGATCACTCAAAGGCAAATCCACGGGTGGCAAGGAGAAGATGTCGACAAAGTACTCGACGATGTTTTAAGGCTATGAACTCAGCGCAAGGAAGACAGAAAATAAACCCCTCGGTGCCCTGATGAGTTTTCGGGGTAGTTTCAATTTATATTTTAATTATTACTATGATTATGATTATTATTTTGATTATTATTTCATTATTTTCAGCTTAGGTGGATTTTCAGAGACAGGATGCCATGTGGTTACATCGAAAAGCAATTCAGAAGAAACAGTTTGCAGCTGCAATCATCTGACTAATTTTGCTGTCTTACTTGACTACAACGGTATCCCAGGGGTAATGAATTGATTTTCACCTTACCTTTAGTATTGGTAATAAAATTTCATTGGATTAAGTAACGAATCCGCTGAATATTCATCTCTCTTCACAGCTCACTGTGGAAGACGAAACTATTCATGAAATTATCACCCACGTGGGATTGTGCCTTTCCATCTTCGGAATTCTTTTGACAATTATTCTATATTCCTACCTCACGTAAGTACTGTAACCATACGCTCAAAGAACCAAGTCTTTCCAAGACCTTGAATGATTTGGGGCGTAGAAGAGACAAGTTCTTAAAAAAAATATCGATAAAATTCAAAAGTTTATTGAACAAATAAAATAATAACGAATTAAGATGATTAAAATGTCATAGAGATCAATTAAGTTTATGAGCGAAAGCCGGTAGGATGTCTAAAGTAGTATAGTACAAAATTAATAGAATACCTTGTCAAATATTGCCTCGTTTTGTTTTTGTTTCTGTCTCGTCTTTGAGTTTTTGCTTTTTCTTTTGTTTGTTTGTCGGTTTTTTTTTATTGCTTGCTTGTTTCACTAGAGACGTATGGCAACCTCTGACTCAAATACGACTGAGCCTTTCTTTGTCCCTCGGAGCTGGACAAATAGTCTTTCTCGCCGGCATAAACGCTACAGAAAATACCGTAAGTGTTGTATATCTATATATGGTTTATTTGCTTTTTAGGGGCCAAACAGATTCTCTTTTAAAAATAATATGAAAAAGCTACAAAAACTTTTTTCTCTCTCGCAGGCTCTCTGTGTCCTAACAGCAGCTTTCTTGCAGTATTTCCTGATGGTAGCTTTCTGTTGGATGCTGGTGGAGGAAATTTATTTCGTCCTATTTGTTGTGAAAGTTTATAACATCGGCACCAAGATGCATATGTATCACTTCATATCATGGGGTATTGTTATTTCACTTGTTGTAAATTATTGTAAGCTGCTGAATCGGAAGTATGACTTCTCGAGTTGCACTAACTTCATTCTACTTATGTTTAGGTTTGCCCATCATCATGGTTAGCATTTCAATGAGCATCGCTGCTGGAAAAGATGGAATTGAAAGCTATAACAGTGAAAAATAGTATGAGAAACAACTTTTTTACTTTATCACTCCATTTGTTTTCACTTGGAGTTGCCTTGTTTTATTATGCTGTTGTGTTTGATTTGTGTTGTCCTCTGAAGATTATTTTCTGGAATTTAATTTTTTTTTATATACTCGTTTCCAGTTGCTGGCTGTCCTCGAGAAACAACCTGATCTGGATCTTCGTCACATTTGTAGCTGTCATTGAAGTTGTGAGTCTGCGTTGTTATTATTGTTATTATTATTATGATAATTGTCGGTAATATTATCGCTATTTCCTACACCAGGACTGCCTATTATTAAAGATTTTTATTAGTAAACCTTCACCGTCTTTCTAAAGAATATCAACTCCAATTGATATTCCCTTGTGTCTTTCCAAGTTCCATTCCTCTTGGCCTGTGTATGAACCAAGTAATAGCGTGGCGCAGCACACAGTTCTCTGCTGCTCATTATAGAGACGTCGGAGCGCGTTGGTTAGCTGAACACCGGGGTTTAATTTTCTATAAAGATTCAGAATTTTCTTTTTTCAAACGCTCGTAACAGAACGAATGACAATTTTTCTGTTTTCAGCGATACATTTCATAATCCTTATTTTTTTCAGCTCAACATTTTGATACTCGTCCGAATGATAAAGGAGATGAGCACATTAACACAACCCACGGGGGAAGACAACCATTTACAGCAGATACGGGAAGTTTTCAAATTTAACATTTATTAGATAATTGTGGTAAACTAGTTAAAATTCAGGGAGGGGGGAAAGGTAAGTAAAAACTATTTTCTGCAAAGACTCCTCGAGTAATGAAATCAAATTATTGCCGCATTTAGTCTAGCAGTATTTACCTAGATTCCATTCTCGTTCGTTTGCAACGATGAAGCAATACGATTTTTTTCCCGTGACGGAAAGAAATGGTTAATCGATCCTCGTGATATGTTGTTCTCATTATTCAGACTTGGCATTAAAACATGCGCGGTGATGATTCCACTGCTGGGTGTCACATGGCTTTTTGGTCTTTTGCTATCATCACACAAAGCTCTCGCCTACCTTTTCACCATTTTCAGCTCTACTCAGGTGAGCTTTTAATAAAAGTTAGTCTATAATTAAATTTCAGCCATCTGTTCACATACTTAAATGCTCAAACCACTCTTTTGCCTAAAAAAGTCTCTTTTGGTCAGATGATATTGCCTATTCAAAACAATTTACCTAACAGCAGACAATCTTTATTGGTTTAAGAGATATGCGACTTGCTTTAATTCATTCTTTCGCCACCTTTATTGTGGTTTCATCTCAAACAATCATACCGTTATCACCTTTCTCACCCGGATTACAAAAAGTGTAATACTGATATAATTATCTGTTTCAGGGAATCCTGATTTTCGTTCTTCATTGTGTGCGAAACAGCCAGGTATGATGAATATCAAACTGAGGATGTACATAAGACGAATTGTAAATTTGCTAGACATCATTAAAGATTTTGGCGGTTACCATTTGATACTTGGTTGCTTGTTCATCTGCAGATTAGAGAGCAATTAAAAAGGAAGATGAACATCATTTTCCCATCTGCTGTAGATCATGGAAACTCTGCGAAGAAGAGCTCTCAAGTTAATCCAAGAGATGCCAGCGAAGTGAGGGCAGTAGAAATGCAGTCCTTCAAAGAATAGCATAATACAGTATTCAGTAATCCAATTTTAACGACTTTTAGTGATACCGTTTTTCCAACTTTAAAAATAAAAAATCCACAAGGAAAAGCTCACAGGTTAATCCAAGTGATGTCGGTGATGTGTGGGCAGTTGGATAGCAGTCTTAAAATAAGTTGGAATGAAAAAAAAAAGCTTAAATAACTGGATTCACTAGAACGAAAATAAGAGTCGATTATCTAAAATCGTATCATACATTCAAGTCTCACTTGTTTAACACTAATACACATTTTACTGTATTTCCTTTAAACCACTGTTCACCAATATTTATAACGACTTAATATTGGTCCACATTTTGAGTACACAAGGTAACACTAAGCTACCTGTGAAAATACCAAATACGATCGTACTTTTGTAATAGCAGTGGTAAATGTCAAGTTTTTAATTTTTAATAAATAAATTAATTAAATCAACAGATAAAATGATAAATAATTAAAAACGAGTGAACCAGCTATACCTTTTAGTAATCTGTTATATTTGTTCTCATGACGATGCACTTTGTACCCTGTCGAGTCACTTTTGATCACTTTGGATTAAAATTGGTGTACTGAGAAGCAATGAAACAAACTTCCACTGTCCCGTAGGGAAGAATCCCTCTGAGTTTTGATCAATTCTTAGAGTAAACCATTATAAGGTGGAAGAGAGGAAGGGGTTTTAAATCCATCTTCACCACCCTCTCTTCGCCCTCACACCCCTAACCCCATCTCCCCAGGGGAAGATTCTAAGATGCCTGAGAAGTCCAACTACTCTCGAGTGAGTGTTTAAGTTGCTCTGTTATGTTTTTGTCTGTTTTTTGGTTTGTTTCTTTAAATATGAAGCCATTGCCACAAAATCTTCTGAAATGTTGAATAATCCTTCCACTGTGTGATTACAAGCTCGTTAGATATAAGTAAACGCCACTTTACGTGAGGTGCGCACGCACACGTTTGTAACGACGACCCCCCACTTCCCCCTTCTTTCGAAAGGGGAAGAGGGGGAGACCTAGAGAGACCTAGCTACGCCCACCTATTTTGTGTTCTCTCGTTGCATAAGCAAGAGGATAGATGTAATATCAGAGTTTTATGACGATTCTTTAAGGATATATTACTCAAGCAAGATATAAGTGCAGACATATATCGAGGAGCACGAAAACCTTTAATCACCATTGCTCTTAATTATTGATGCAACGGAATAGCGATGAACACAGTCGTGGTTGAGCGATACCTTTGATATCTCATTTAAGCGAAATGACCCAGATATACTTCTTGTTATTCTCTCGATATAATGATAGTATGATAAAGAATGGTCTGCATACCCCAAAAATTCCAAACTAATGTATCCAAAATGAATTAAATAAATTAAAAGATGATATTTGAGTGTCCATGGAGAAGTAACGGCAGGGAAAGTTAAGACAGCGTTATCATCTAAGTTGTAGGATTATTTTAAATTAGTAAATCATTTCAAGTAGAAACATATTTGTTCCGTGGCAGTTGGAATTTTTTAGGCGCTCTAAAAACACCAAAAGTACCATTTCAATAGCTAAGTACACAAGGAATCTTAATGGTGAGTAGGCAACCGTAAAAATGACATGAGCAATTTTTTGTCATAATTGCTACTAAATAGTTACTTTCTCGGGCTAGGGGAGTTCACAATTGTTTAATTTAATTTGTTTTTTCTCACTGCATGATTGTGGGTCGCACTCTATTTTACCGAAAGAATTACGAAATGAAATAGTTTCTTTCGATATTAATGGATTATTTTGCCATGTTTGTTTTAAGCAGGTGCAAAGAATTTAACCGAAGACAAGACGTCAAGAATTCGCATTACATTCAATTTCCTGCAAAATTTATTAGCAACAGAAGGATGATGTTCACTTAAAACAACTCATGCTAGAAAGCTCATCCTTTTAGCAGGAGACTCGTCTTGAAAGGTTTACAAAAAGGAATTCCCATTTACCTGATACTGCCAAACAGGGAAAAAGATCAGAGTTGGGGAAACATAATGCTGACAGAAAATTAACCTCACAGAGAAAAAGAAATGTTGACGAAATTTTGTCAGATATGGGGAACAGTCCTATTATCAATGACTCTGTTGAGTGAGTACAAAAGTTCTTTTTAAAACATAAATCATTGTTCACTAGATTAGTGCCACAAGCTTATTCCGAAAATCGTGACTTCTCCAGTATTCTCTGGCGAGACTCGAGCTTATTGCCCTCACAACGACAGAAAAACAATATCTCCAAGTAAAATCTTACAAACTAACACTATAAACCACACTTTTTATCGGTAAACACGCCTAATAAATCACTTGGGACGTCAGGAGAACACAGGAAAAGTTTGTAAATTAGAGGATGCTAACTTTGTAGCAGCCCAAGCAAGATCGACTTTGCAGCGCACTGGAGAATTTCATTAAGGTGCTGTGATGCAAATGCAAATGAATTTTTTTCAGCCCAAACAGGCCTTGAATTTGAAAGTGAGGTGAAAAACCGTGAAATACAACCGTCTGCGGTAGATCAATCTGCGGAGCTGCACGGAACTCATGGCAAAAATTTTCTTGTCACTTGTTATATGTTCACGGCTTATGTTATTATTTTCCTTCCAAATTTTACTTTTCCAGGACATGCAATACTTAACAAATATATCTGTGCTTCCAATGAAAACCCATGTACACGGGAATGTATCGAGGCAACGATAAATTTGATTCAGATTACTGAAAGAAACCTGTGTTCGTGAAATGTTAGAGGATTTGGGTAAAAAAAGTTTTTTTCTACCAGGCCATCATTATTAGTGCAGCAGCACGAGCGTTTATCCGCCTACAAACAAAGCTAACTAAAGGGAAGTCTTTGAGAGATCAAAGCTTTTGTTCATCGCATTTTTTTTTGTTTTTATGGCGCAAAACATCTCTTTGCGGCTGGTCCAAAAACTCTTTAAACTTGTAGGCGCCTGTTTGAAAGGAAAGTAAATTTTGACTTACGTCAGCAAGAAGCGACTAAGTGTTTTAATGTCCATTACATTAGCGGTTTGAAATACATTGACACATCTGTAGCACACAAGATGCCACCAAGTCACGAACCAAAACAAGCATACTGATAGCTGCTAATTGAATCTCATGGTGAATGATGCGATGAAAGGGCTTTAATCCGGTAAATTGATCACAGCCCTTCTTTCGCTGAGTAAATACAAGCCTTATTACATCGATTGGTTATGTTTTGTAAATGTAAAATTAGTAGTAAATGCTACAATGAAGAAATGTAGCGGGAAGCCAGCAGCCCATTCCAAGAATAGACCTGAAAATGATGTGTCAATTGGAGCTTATTCAGCTTCTTGATAACAGAACAAGTTTAAATTGAGAACAAATGAATGAATAAGTAAGATATAATGTAGAAATAATGTGTCTAACTGTGTTTTTAAATTTTATTTTAGCTTCAATACGATGCAAAAGGATTTGAAAACAATTAAACACAATGATTACAATCATGAAGTTTTAAAAATAAATTCGTCGTTGTTATCCATAATGAGTATTCTGTGTTGAGGGTCAGCAAAACAGTTTTTAGAACTGATATTTAGTATCAGAGAAACACAAAAGCTCAGTCGCCATTCTCTGAAGCTACCTCCACTGGATGTCACTGGGAAAATTCGCATAAATCTCTTGAGCGTCAAACATAAGTTAGTCGTTTGGATGAATTTGAGCTCATTTATATAATCGTTCCCTAGAGAAAAGATTGATTGTGATATACAGAAGTAAGTTTTGCACAAGGAATTTTCCCAATGAATACCGTCAGCTATAAAAATAGACGTGGTAGGTTATTCGATCAGTTTTTTTTTTTTATTAAGTACCTTCTTCCTCTAATTATTTTTAGTTTTTTAGTTTTTTTTCTTTAATTTTTAAAACGGTGTTTCCTCAAGCGGACACTAAAGTCTAGTAGAAATGAATGAGTTTCATTCCACTTAGAAAAAGCAAAAAAAAAAAAAAAAATAGAAAAAAGAAAAAAATTATAATACTTTCATTTTGCATCGATCCCATAGCTACAGCAGTATGCCACCGTTCGTCGAATTCGATAATTTTATTTTTTTCATTGAATTTTTAAATGATGGCTTCAAAACTTTAATTGATAAACTTCGGATTCAGTTAAGTTAATCTTCTAGTCCCTTGAGAAAGTTTTGAAGGGAAATTGAATCAGATACATTTCAATTCTCATTTCCATATAAATCAATTTTTTACTTTTTTTGGCGGATGTTGCATATCTAAAATCAAGCAATATTAGTACACATATGTATTTCTTTTTATCAGGTGTAAACATAATTGTTTAATTGATATTTTGAGCTCTGAATGATTGGAAGAATGATGGAATGTTCCTGAAGGGTTAACTCCCTGAAGGGTTAACTGTCCCAGGCTCGTGACAGGACAAAAAAATCTTTCTTCACGCCTCTTCCATCGAAAATACACAAAATAGAAACTCGAGGGGTTAGAGCTATGAGTTATTAATTTTTCAAAACCATATGGAGAGATAGTTAGTCATGTGAATCAATGATCTTTCCGTGTTTGATAAATTAGCCTTTAAGTAAGTTTTTAAAGGCTCCTAGCTTGCTATTTTCATTAAAATAATTACTATGCTTTAAATAAATCTGTTTCATACTGATATTCTATTTCTTCCAAAGGTATTTGGACTCTGAGATAACGGTCGTGGCTTTAGATCCAAAACCAGAAAAATTACAAGAGAATGTCATCCTAAATTTCAGAGATCTGAAGGTAAGAACACAATCAAAATCAGAATCAATAGTTTTACGTTGTGATATGTATGCCGAGTAAATGATTTTAATGTTTATATTCCGAGTACAGATTGATGAAAGAAAGAAGAAATGCATGTCTTGGAGTGGCTTAAGTGAAAGGTAACAGCTGGAATATATATTTCATCCCATTCCAGGAGTGATTGATTCTTCATTCTCAAATTATAAAGAAAAATGAAATGAATATTATACTTAAATGAGTGTTTTTCTAGGTTAGTTATTAGCCGTCAATCATTCCTCACTCGATTTTGATGAGACTTTGAAACTTTCTCAACGTTCTAAATAGGGCCTTTCAAGGTCAATCTGTTTGTTCTTTTATCAATAAAGGGCAAAATTACTGAGTGCTGATTGGTTGAGAGAGAGGGCATTTTTACTTAATCGAGGGCATTTTTAGTAATCAAGAGAGGGCATGATTACCTGTTAATGATTACCTAATCTGTTGCATAGCAACCGTTCGTTATCATGAAATTTGTTAAAAATAGACTGCGCGCGTGATTTTCCTTCGTATGAATTTTGCCCTTTATTGATAAACAAGTAATCCCATGAGACCTCGTACTATTAAGGATTAATTGCACTTGAGTTTTCAAAATTTTCCAAACTGTGGCCCTCGGAGCTGGACAAATAATCTTTCTCGCCGGCATAAACGCCACAGAAAATACGGTAAGTCTGGTGTTTATGTGTTCATGGTTTATTTGCTTTTTTGGGGCTTAAAAGATTCTTCAGAAAATAACATGAAAAACCAAGAAAAACTTATTTTTCTCTCTCGCAGGCTCTCTGTGTCCTAACTGCAGCTTTCTTGCAGTACTTCTTGATGGCAGCTTTGTGTTGGATGCTGGTGGAGGGAATTTATTTTTTCCTGTTTGTTGTGAAAGTTTATAACATCGACACCAAAATGCATATGTATCACTTCATATCATGGGGTATTTTTGCTTCGCTTGTTGTAAATTATTGTAAGCTGCTGAATCGGAATCGCCTCAGAATCGGACGTATGACTTCTCAAGTTGCACTAACTTCATTCTACTTATGTTTAGGTTCGCCCATCATCATGGTTAGCATTTCATTGAGCATCGCTGCCGGAAAAGATGGAATTAAAAGCTATACCAGTGAAAAATAGTATGAGAAACAGTAAATAATACACCTGCAGTTTCTTCTCTCTTATATATATCAATATTATTTTATTTAAATTTATCTTTTTATATACTTGTTTCCAGTTGCTGGCTGTCCTCAACAAACAACCTGATCTGGATCTTCATCACATTTGTAGCTTTCATTGAAGCTGTGAGTCTTATTAATTGACACCTCATTAACATTGTTATTACTGTTATTATTATTATTGTCGGTAATATTATTGTTATTTCATATCTATATCAGGACTGTCTATTATTAGAGATTTTCATAACTAAATATCAAACGTCTTTCAAGAGAATGCCTACTCCAATTTCCATTCCCTCGCGTATTTCCAACTTCGATTCCTCTTGGCCTACGTATGAACCAACTAATAGCGTGGCGCAGCACAGGGTTCTCTGCCGCCCATTATAGAGACGTCGGAGCGCGTTGGCTAGCTAAATACAGAGGGTTTAAATTTTATGAAGATTCAGACTTTTTTTTTCTAACGCTCGCGACAAGACGGATGACAATTTTTCTGTTGTCGGTGACGCATTTTATATTCCTTACTATTTTTCAGCTCAACATTTTGATACTCGCCCGAGTAATAAAAGAGATGAGGACATTAATCCAACCCACAGAGGAAGACAACCATACACAGCAGATACGGGAATTTTTAAATTTAACATTTATTAGATAATTGTGATAAACTAGTTAATATTCAGGAGGGATAGATAATAACTAGTTTCTACAGACTCCTCAGGTAATGTGATCAAATTGTTGCCGCATTTAGTTAAGCAGTATTTATATAGATTCCACTCTAGTTAGTCTGCGACGATGAGGCAATACGACTTTGAAAAAAAAATCCTTCACATGATTGAAAGAAACGGTTTATCGATGCTCATCATATATTGTTGCCGTTATTCAGACTTGGCATTAAAACATGCGCGGTGATGATCCCGCTGCTTGGTGTCACATGGCTTTTTGGACTTTTGTTATCATTACACAAAGCTTTTGCCTACATTTTCACCATTTTCAACTCTACTCAGGTGAGCTTTCAATAAAAATCAGTCGATAACTAAATGTTAGTCATCTGTTCACATACTTAAATGCTCAAAGTACTATTTTACCTGAGACTCTTTGACATTGGTCAGATGATATTACCTACTCAAAATAACTTACCCAACAACAGACAATCTTTATTGGTTTACAAGATATGCGACTTGCTCTAATTCATTCTTTCGCCACTTTTATTGTGGTTTCATCTCAAACGATCATACCTTTATCACCTTTCTCATCCGGACTACAAGAGGCGTAATACTGATATAATTGTCTGTTTTAGGGAATCCTGATTTTCGTTCTTCATTGTGTGCGGAACAGCCAGGTGAGATGAATATCAAACTGAGGATGTACATAGGGCGAATTGTGTATTTCCTAGACAGCAATAGAGATTTTAGCGGTTAGGATTTGATATTTGGTCGCCTGTTTATCTGCAGATTAGAGAGCGATTGAAAAGGAAGATGAACATCATTTTCCCATCTGCTGCAGATCATGGAAACTCTGCGAAGAAGAGCTCACAATTTAACCCAAGTGATGCCGGCGAAGTGAGGGCGGTAGAAATGCAGGCTTTCAAAGAATAGCACCATACAATATTCTGTCATTCAATTTAAAGGATTTTTAGTGATACCATTTTTCCAACTGTAGAAGTAAAAAGTCCACAAGGAAAAGCTCACAGGTTAATCTCAGTGATGTCGGTCATGTGTGGGTAGTTGAATAGCAGTCTTAAAATAAGTTGGAAGTTTAAAAAGAAATAGCTTAATTGATTGGATTTAATAGAACGAAAATGAAAGTCCATTATCTAAAATCGTATTATACATTCAAGTCTCACTTGTTTAACAATAATAATCATTTTACTGTATTTCCTTTAAACCACTGTTTATCAATATTTATAACGACTTAATGATGATCCACATTTTGAGTACACAAGGTAACACTAAGGTACCTGTGAAAATACCAAATACCATCGTACTTTTGTAATAGCAGTGGTAAAAGTCAAGTTTTAAAATTTTTAATTAATAAATGAATTAAATCAACAGATAAAATAATAAATAATTAAAAACGAATGAACAAACCATATCTTTCAGTAATCTGCTATATTTTCTCGCATGACGAGGCACTTTGTACCCTATCGAGCCAGAAAGTCACTTTTGATCACTTTGGATTAAAATCGGTGTACCGAGAAGCAATGAAAGAAACTTCCACTGTCCCGTAGGGAAGAATCCCTCTGAGTTTTGATCGATCCTTAGAGTAAACCATTAGAGGGTAGAAGACAGGAAGGGGTTTTGGATCCATCTCAACCACCTTACCTTCGCTCTCACCCCCCTAATCCCATCTCCCCAGGGGAAGATTCTAAGATGCCGGAGAAGTCCAACTACTCTCTTGGGTGAGTGCTTATGTTGCTCTGTTATGTTTTTGTCCGTTTTTTGGTTTGTTTCTTTGAATATGAAGTCATTGCCATGGTTGTAGGCGTGAATTCTGAGGAGGTACATGACACAAAATATTCTGAAATGTTAAATAGTCCTTTCCACTGTGTAATTACAAGCCCGTTAGATATAAGTTAATGCGCAAATTCATAACGACGACATCCCCACTTCCCCCCTCCTTTCAGAAGGGGAAGAAGGGGAAGAGGGGGGGTTCGAGAGACCAAGCTACGCCCTTTCTATTTGTGTTCTCTGGTTGCATTAGAAAGAGAATAGATGAGACATCAGAGCTTTGTGGCGATTCTTAAAGGATATATAACTCCTGGAAGATATAAGTACAGACATATATCGAGGAGCACGAAAACTTTTCATCACCATTGCTCATAATTATTGATGCAACGGATTAACGATCGACACATTCGTCGTTGAGCAGCAGAGATCGATACATTTGATCTCCCATTTAAGCGAAATGACCCAGAGATACTTCTTGTTATTCTCTCAATATAATGATAGTGTGATAATGAATGGTCTGCATAACCAATAATTCCAAACTAATGTATCCAAAATGAATTAAATAAATTAAAAGATGATGTTTGAGTGTTCATGGAGAAGAGTAGGTGCGAAAGGGAAAGAAACGAAAGAGAAAGTTAAGGCAGCGTCATCATCTAAGTTGTAGGATCGTTTTAAAATTACTTCAAGTAGAAACATATTTGTTCCGTACCAGTTTAAATTTTTTAAGCGCTCTAAAAACAGCGAAAGTGTTATTTCAATAGGTAAGTAAACAAGGAATCTTAATAGTAAGTAGGCAACCGTATGAAGGACATTAGTAATTTACTTTCTCAAGCTTGGGGATATATAATATATATATATATATATATATCTTTTGATATTAATTAATTATTTTGCCGTGCTTGGTTTAAGCAGGTGCAAAGAATTTAACCGAAGATACGACGTCAAGAATTCATATGACATTCAATTTTATGCAAAATTTCTTTAGCAACAGTTGGATGATGTCGACTAAAAACAACACACGCTAAAAGCTGATCCTTTTTGCAAGAGACTGATCTTGAAAGGTTTATAAAAAAGGAATTTCCATCAACCTGATAATGCTAAGCAGGGAAAAAGATCAGAATTTGGGAAACGTAATGCTGACGGAAAATCAACCCTCACAGAAAAAAAATGAAATGTTGACGAAATTTTGTCAGATATGAGGAATAGTCCTACCATCAATGTCTTTGTTGAGTGAGTACAAAAGTTCTTTTTTAAAGATAAATCATAGCTCACTAGATTGGTGCCACAAGCATACTACGAAAATCGCGACTTCTTCAGAGTTTTTTGGCGGGACTCGAGCTCGTCACCCTCACAGCGGCTTTTGGACAGAAATAAGAATATCTCCACGTAAACTCTCATAAACTAACACTATTTGAGCCGTAAAAACACACTTTTTATCGATTAGCACGCGTAACAAATCACTTGGGATGTTGGAGGAAGATAGGAAAAGTTTGCAAATCACGCGATGCTAACTTTGTTGCGGCCCAAGCAAGATCAATTTTAAAGCGTACATGAGGATATCATTGGGGTACTGGGGTGTAAATTAATGGTTTTCAGCCCTGACAATAAAAATAGTGGCGCTGTGGATGCTATGCGTTGTTACGACATATTTTCCTTATGTCAGGCTTGGCATTTTGTTGTTGTTGAGCATGTTGATCTAATACTCCTCCTCCCGTCTCCCCTCATGCTTTTTCTTTCTTTCTTATTTTTTAATTTTTTTTTATTTTTACTCTTTAACGGTTAATTTAACAACATTGAGAAAATAATCTCTGACTTACAGAATTCTATGGTAGAATTCAAGAGAATGTAAACTTAGAGAACAAAAATAATTGTTATGTTATGTGCTCTACTTGTCATAAGGATTGGGGTTATTGTCACGAACGGTGAGTATCCTGATATAAAATATAAAACTTTGATCCAAAATCCTTTACGAAGGCTTTGTGAAAACTCATACTAAATTTTATACTGTTTAACCTAATATTAAGACCAAAAAATCGAGAAAATGAAGGAGATAAAGAGGTTTTAAAAGGAGATTTTCGTGGCACCGTTCGAGGATGCTGCCACCGCGCATGCACGAAAAACTTGATGTCCCGTATGGAAACCAAGGCGACGGCTGCGCGTCGACCAACCGCAACAGGGTTATTACAGCTTTCTATTATCTTAACCCACTCCTAAAAAATAGAGCAAATAAATAAAGATAATGGAAGGGATATCATTGAGTATGTTTTGCCATCAAGAAGTGTTTGGTTTCGATAAGAAGCAAATTGATCTGGAACAGTTTGCCACAGCTATATTATAATTATGCGATTTTAAAACAGAAGTGATCGTGTTAATTCATCATTGGTGCCTAATTGACGTTCGGTACTACACCTTCGATCAGAAGTAATAATAATGTCTCAGGGACATAAAAACCCAGTTACCAATCTTCTTAAGTTGTTGTGACAAGATATCACGCTGAAAATACATGTAAATTAAATGTATGATCTCAACCGAGCACAACGAAGTTCCTCGTTTAATTCTAAGTTATGCATCTCATTTATGACAATTTTTTAAAAGATGTGAAAAAGAAACAGGAGTATAGTTTTAGCAATTACTTCGCAAACGGTAGCTATTGCCAGACATGACTCGTAAATTGGTCTTTAAGAGTTAAAAAATTAACTAAGTAATGCTATGTCATCCGCACTATTACGAGAAGTAAAATTAATACAGTTTTATTTCGCCGCAATTTCTTTATTTTTGCATTCTATATACAAGGTTAAAGGTTAAAAATTAAAATGTTTAAACCAAACGTTTTCGGCTGTTTACCATCATCATCAACCCTGATGATGGCAAACAGCCGAAAACGTTTGGTTTAAACATTTTAATTTTTAACCTTTTAGCCTTGTATATAGAATACATTTTACAAAGCGAACATTATGGACTTCTTTATTTTTATTGCGCAAAACATCTTTCTGCACCTGGTCAAAAAATCCTTTAGACTTATTGGTGTATTCATAAAGGGAAAATAAATGTTGATTTACGTCAGCAAGAACCGATGAAGTGTTTTGATGTTCATTACACTCGGCCTCCTACAAAGGGGTTTGAAATACATCGACACATCTGAAGCAGAAGAGATGCCATTACTGACAGCTGCTAACGGAATCTCATGATAAATGATGCGATGAAAGTGCTTCAATCCAGTAAAATGATCGCAGCCCTTTGTTCGCTGAGTAAGTACAAGCCTTATTACATCGTTTGGTTAAGCTTTGTAAATGTAAAATTGTTCGTAAGTGTTATGATAAAGAAATTGAGGTAGCGGGACAGCCTGCGGCCCATGCCAAAATTAAACCTGAAAAGAATACGTCAGTTGGAGCTTATTCAGCTTCTTGACAACAAATCCAGTTTAAATTGAGAACAAATGAATGAATAAGTAAGGTATAACATCAAAATAACATAGGCGATGTGTGAAAGTGTGTTTTTAAATTTTATTTTTGCCTAAATATGATGCAAAATGATTTGAAAATAATTAAACACACTGGCATGTATGATTACAATCATTAGGTTTCAAAAATGAAGTCGTCATTGTTATTCATAATTAGTGTTCTGTCGTGACGGCCAGGAAAACAGTTGTGAGCACCGATATTTAGCTTTAAAGAAACGCGAAAGCTCAGTCACCATCCTCTGAAGCTACCTTCACAGGATGTCACTGTGGAAATACGCATAAATCTATTAAGTGCCAAACAAAAGTTTGTCGTTTGATAAATAAATTACGAAAGAAATTTCACCAGTCGAAAAGTATTTTCAGAAACGAAAAGGAAGTTTCGTTCGAGCCCATTTATAGAATTATGCTCTAAAGAAAACATTTCATCGTGATAAACAGAAGAAAGTTTAGCATAAGGAAGTTTCACGATGAATACCGTCAGCTTTAGATATAGACGTGACCGGTTTTTCGATCAAATTTCCTTTTTGATTAAGCATCTTCTTCCTCGAATTTTTTATTATTTTTTTTTATTTGATTTGTAGACGATTTTCCCCAAGCGAACACCAAAACTTCGTAGAAATGAACGATTTCCACTCCACTTAGAAAAAGCCAATAAAAAAAAAAAAATATATATATATATATATATACACGTACATGTTACAATATTTCTATTTCGCATCGATCCCATGGCTGCGGCAGTATTTCATCATTCGTGGAATTCGATAATTTTATTTTCAATGAATTTTCAATGCATGGCTTCAAAATTTTTAAATAATAAACGTCGAATTCAGTTAAGCTTAAAAACGTTTAGTTAATCGTCTAATCCATCGTGACTGTTTTGTGGCGAAACTGGCTTAGGTGCACTCCGATCCTCATTATTATTCAACTAAACCACCTTGAAGCCGGACAATATTTTTTTCTTCTCTTATCGCAATTTCTTTGTATGGGCTAGACATCAGAGGATCCTTCCAACATTTTGAGCCTCGATGAATTACAAGATTATAAGCAATAAAGTTTATTTATTTTTCGCCAACGACGCAAAAATAATAAATAGCTCTTGAATTAGCGCTTAGGCAAACATGCAGCGCCTTCGGGCGAAATGAAGCCAATCCTGTGTTCTGATCAGCTATCCAAATAGGCCAGATGAACTTATCTTGCCAGTCTTGTTAGAGTTCATCCGGTCACTTTACACGCTTAGACCAGCCGCACACGAGTGGAAATACATTTATTAATTTATTGGTAATGGTTTAACTTGAAATCGAGAAACCTTTTTTCTTTTTGTTGCCAATGATATTATTGTGACAAAAGGTCAATGCACATGTTTAATTTATTTCTCTTCTGCAGTCGTTGTTACTATAATGATGCAAGGGAAAGAAACAGGTGAGACAACGCCATTCCAACTTTAACATTGAAATAACTAAAACAGAACTTAAAAAGGGGGAATTCCGACTGATTTATAAGAATTATTAGTTATAGACTGCCAACTGAAAGTACGTTAATCATCTTGTGATTCTAAACGCGAGTTGGAAACAAAACATCAAAGTGAAAGAATAACACTACTACCACCCAGATCTCCCCAATTTCCATTCTTAAAGCCGAGATTCATTCCAATGTTTTTTCTGATGAGGTAAAATGTCTTATGATCATTTTTTTATAAATAACATTGTTGATATGATAACCAATAGTCTTCACCTCAATTATCATCATAAAAACTATTACTACTATTATCATCAATATAATATGCATATTTTGGTGTATTTACTTATTTATTTTGTCGTAGAATGCCAGGAGACATGTTTCAATAATTCCTGGTACACATTTTCGAAATGGGGAGGAACATGGTGGTGGAACAGGGAAGCCTGCAAATATCTGGGAGGTTACCTTGTTTCTATCGAAACAGAAGAAGAATGGCAGTTTATCAATCATGAAATTCAAAGTCGTTCCTCTTGGAATACTAGTGCGTGACACATTGGTTTAAGGAAAATGACCAAAAATTGGACTTGGGAGAGTGGAGCACAACTGAATATTTGGAAATGGCGAGATTCTATAACAAAAAATATAAGACGTTCTGCGGAAATATCCAAGAATGGGAGCCTTTTTAACAGCATATTTTGGAACGATAGCAACGCCTTCATTTGTGAAATGCCCGAAGGTAAATAAACGTTAAACCGAGAATTAAGAATTTGTTCATGCTTAGTGTGCGTATATCGAGTTATGGATGCACGCTGGAAGTTTGGAGAACACGAAAAATGCGTAAGAGTAGCTCGAGGCGCAGCCGAGAGGAACTGTAACTTTTTGATTGCTCTCCAAACTTCCCAAGTGCATCCATAACTCGATTTACGCACAGCTAAAAGCATGAGCCAATTCTTTTATAACAGAGCGACAACAAGGATCTGCGCGAAGAAGCCTTTTATTGTGGTAGATTGGCCGATCAAAAACACGCCACATTTTATACTTTGGTTTGAGCGATAACTGTGAATGAAAAGCTCAAAGCCAAATGAACTCAAGTGTCACTAAAAAGTGTTTTGAAAGTCAAAGAGTCAACTTGCAAGTTTTTTTCGGCTTTATTTTTGTTGCTTGTTGGATCAGGACCTATAGAAAAATTGGGCAGTTCTTCGCTGGTTTCTTCCGTATTTCAAAGAGAAGAAAAACTTCACTGAAGCTTAACAGGAAGGAAACTCTGAAGCCAGTTAAAAAATGCTCACGTCATCTAATTTACGTACGGGTGTCCGTAAATAAAGATTTTGTTCATAGCGGCTCAATAGGACTTATATAGGGGTTTTTTTTAAATATATATATTATATGCTAAAACATGCCCTCTTAAAAATAATATGATGAAAATTTCTCTTATAAATTGATTTTCCAAAAAATGAGACACTGCTCACATAATATCAAGTCCAGCTTCACGCAACTTCTACGTGTGTAGGCGATGAATAATTTTATAATGAATAAAAAAGCAGTTGCAAATTATGATAACTCACATTCGCATCTTACTTAGTGACTAATTTAGCCTTTTCAGACTGGTGGCAAGGGTAGTGTAGGATTTTAGTCGAATTTGATCCCAACAATGTTAGAAAAACAATCAAAACAAAACAAAAAAATATAAAGTATAATGGTGGCATGAACTCAAATCTAGTCTAAGCTAATTTAGGTTGAAATACTAATAACTATATCAATAATAACGACACGCCGGTTTGCTGGCTAGTTTATTTATATCCTTGATTGATCTTGTGTTCTTCTTTTTTACCATTATCATGGTCATTATTATATTTGTTACCATCTTCTTTAATTTGTAGAATGCCCAAATACTTCTTTTCAAAACTCGTGGTATATATTTACGAAAAAAGGAGGAGAATGGAACAAGGGTAGAGAAATCTGCCAATGTCAAGGAGGAGACCTAGTTTCCATTGAGACCGAAGAAGAATGGAACTTCATCAATAACGAGATTCAAAATCGCAGCACAATGTCCAACTGTACTCTTCATAATAGTAGTTATCACCATTGTGACGCATGGCACATTGGCTTACAAAAAAACGGTGAGAATTCGACTTGGGTGAATGGAAAACTGCTGGACACGTCTAAATTAGCAAGAAAGCCAAAATTTAGCGGAGTTGTAGCTTACATATCCAAGCGCTATATTAATGGCGGACAGGACATATGTGATGTCCTTGACTGTAAGAATATGGCTTATATTTGTGAAATTCCCAAAGGTGAGAGAAATTAGCCATTTATTTTTAATATTGAATCAAGTAAAAGGCTCATTGACCGTAATGCGAATGTTACCTATGAGTTCACGTTTGGTACACCCACCACTGCTATCATAGCAAGCGGAACTCATGGACCTTCTGACAATCAGGATAAAATTTTCAATTGGGCAAACATTTATAGATCATTACGTCTCAGATTGTTCCTGTTCTTTAGTAATGTTTGTTTGTTTATTTTTTTAAGGGGGGGGGGGTAATTTGTAATTTGATGTCAGCTGCCTCATTACTATCCTCAACTTTAACTGCAGAAACATCTTTACCATCCGAATCTATAAGGCCACGACCCACTCCATCGCCGCCATTATGGTTATCATTGTCGCTGTCACTATCTCATCCACTGTCTCATTCATCGTCGTTGTCGCAGTCGCCTTCCCAAGTGCTTTCCAAGTTTCCTTCACAGTCGTCGTCACAGTTGCCTTCTCAGTCATCATTGCTTTCGACTTCTCAGTTGCCATCTCTTTGCCAATCGACTTCCCAGACACCTTCTCAGTCACTGTTACAGTTTGCATTTCACTCGACGTTTCAGTCAACTGCAGACGCATCTTCATCATCCGAATCCAGAAAGTTACGTCCTACTCCATCGCCGCCGCTGTGGTCATCATCCTTGACATTGCTTTCACTGTCACAATCACCATCCCTGTCAATGTCTCAGTCACCCTTGCAGTCGGTGATGCAGTCGATGTCTCAGTCATTCTCTCATACATCGTCTCATTTGCCATCTCAGTCGCAGTTCCCGTCATTGCTGCATTTCCCTTCCCAATCGCCTTCCCAGCCACTCCCTCAATCGTCGTCAGAATCGCCTTCTCATTCATTGTTACAGTTGCCTTCTCAGTTGCTGTCACATTCGCCGTCTCAGTTGCACTGGGATTTACATTCAACATCACATTCGCAGTCGCCGTTATCCCAGTTGCCATTGCAGATGGCCTCTCATTTGCCATCACTTTCACCATCGCACTTGACTTTTCAGTTGACATCACAGTCATCTTTCCAGTCACCTTTGCAGTTACTGTCTCAGTTGCAGTCTTGGTTGCCGTCGCCATCGCTTTGGCCACCGCTTTTCCTGTCACCTTCTCAGTCTCAGTCTCAGTTGCCGTCGTTTCAGTTACCTTTTTACTTGCTTTCATCCGCGCCCTTGCCATCACAGTCATTGATGCCATTGACATCATCATCGCCATTGCAGTCAAAAATGATTCAGAAGCTGGTGTGTAATTTTTTTGTTTTTGTTTTGTTTTGTTTGTTTGTATGTTTTCGTTTTTCCCTTTTAGGATTCTCATATTCTACAATTCAACTATTATTTTCCTTACCTCAGGCGGCTGAACATGTCTCTAAACTTGGTAGAATGGATATTACCAATGTCAGTTCCTTGCAGGTATTTTATTCTACTAATTTCTTTCCACAGTTATGCAACTAATGCTCCGTCGGTCTGTTTTTAATGTTCAAACAGAATCCGCAAATATGAATTATCATAAAGCGTATAAATCATGTTTTGTCGGTATGTTAGTTTTTCTGCTTTCGTCTCATATTGCTCATAAAAGTAAAATATTAATGGCTCATAAATTTTAATTTGATTACGACGTTGAGCTACATAGTTTTTCATGCCTGTAAGAAATATCTTATTGGAATTTTTATTGATAAATTATCGTTATCAGTTTTTTTTTATGATCATAATTATCAGTATAATTGTTATCTGTTTTTAAATGATAGGACAATAACTGAATTAACTGAATAATTGATCCTTCTGGACGAGTCGATATTTAACTTGCGCACATATATCTGTACCCGACATTATTTGGCTCTCTCGCTGGAATACTTTTTCTCATTTATCTATTAATCTTTTTTTGTTTTCTACCCACAAATTCTTGGTACCTTAGCTGAGCAAAATACTACATTTCATTACAGGAAGCCATAGTGGTTTTAGAAGTCTTCATCACCATTATTAAAAGCATTTCAAAAGCTCATGAACACGCGTCTGTAACAGAAGAGATTGAGACAAAAAGAGAATCCACTTTTAAGGTGGCAGTTGCCTTTGAGGAATTTGCTCTTAATTACAGCAAGCTCCACCTGATTGAGACGAGGTCCCCACAAGTGATCGACAGTCACAAAATGGGTGAGTCTGAACACAATATGGTCTATAGGCCTTGATGATGAAATAAATTTGTACAGATTACTGAATGAGAAGCGCTATTGCTGGATCAAATCGATCCATCTGGTCCGTCCATTGACTGTTTGTGTTTATCAATCATAAGACCGCTTATTATGGATGGTTTTACAATATTTTAAGGATTGCACTCGTTGAGAGCTAAAGTAAATAAAACCGTTGATACAACCATGGTGTACAGACTGTATTTTCAGTCCAGCAAGAGTCGTGAAATTATTGAAACCATCACCTGCTGTTTTGTTCGTTAGTGCTAGGTATTCATAAAGCCTACCATCAAAATGCAAGTGACTTCTACCTTGAAGATCAAGAATTGCAAGCAAGCATAAATGTTTTGTCTGCGAACTTTCCGAAATCCGGTTGGTATCTACTGCAGTGTTTACTCCTAAATTGTATAAGAACAATTCCCCTTGTTTCCCTTACAAATTTATGCGGTATTGAAATTCATTTGCACATAAACAGAGTCCTGAGTTTGTTTGTTTCTTTACACAGTCTATATGATTGAGTTATCTGAAGTTTCTTAAAAGACTGTGCTTCAGCCTTTTTAATTTTTCGATTTTTTTTAGTTTCATTGGTTGCTGGGATTGTGTATAAGGATCTCCACGAACTACTAGACACAGATCAACTTGTCAGGAATGAAGCAGGCAAAGCCACGAGGTGAAGTTCAACTTCTCTAAAATTATATGATTCAAAATATACAAAATTATAATTTTCCTTTCCTTTTTGTTAGGTATTTGAACTCTAGGATAATGGCCGTGGCTATGGATCCCAAACCAGAAAAACTGGAAGCGAATATCATATTAAAGTTCAGAAACCTGAAGGTAAGAACACGATCAAAATTGGTATCAATTGCTCCACACTGTGTTTATTTATTCCAAGGAGATAATACACATTTTCAGGTTAATGAAAGAAAAAAGACATGTGGGTTTTGGAGGGGCTTTAACAAAAGGTAAGAAACTGAAATATATTACGTACCTTGTTCTAAAAAGTTATGCAAGTCAGGCTTCCGTAATCTTTGTTAATCACAATGAATTTTTTTGTTTGTGAAGGAAACACCAATCAGCTTTTGCAGCAGGAAAAACCAAAAAAAATCAATAACATTCGAGTGGAAAAAGTCCCCACTTGACTATGATGCCAATGTGACTTCCCTAAAGTTATCAAACATCCATCACTGTCAATCTGTTACTTCCTGTTTTGAAGCTATTTGTTTTATGCATTTTATTCCTTTTCACTTGCGGTTGTCGCCATTTTTCGCTTCTGCCATCGTCGTACATATTGTTGATGACAGAATCGTTTTTTTTTTACCGCAAAATTAAAAGTTTACCTTTGATTTTTTTCTATTTTTCCGTTTTTTCAATTTTCTTCACAGAAGGTAAGATACAGTTGTGTTTTACTCGCCTGGATCGTCAATATACCTTTTCATCACATCGTACCGGCTAGAATATCAAAGCCGACTCTATGAGTGGCAGATATCAATTACTGAATAAAATGGAAAGTAGTCAAGAAAGTCTCGAGGCCACGATTATATGAGGAAGATAGCAAGTTGACCTTTTGGTAACCAAAGGTCTTCTCCACAATTTTTTTTATAATATTGCTGTTATTGTTTTAATTTTTTTTGTGTTTTTTTCTTTTAACGTTGTCGTTATTTTTCCAGCTCAGAAGGATTTTCAGGGAGAGGATGCTATGTGGTTGCATCACAAAGCAACTCAGAAGAAACAGTGTGCAGCTGCAATCATTTGACTCATTTTGCTGTCTTACTTGACTACAACGGCAGCTCAGGGGTAATGGACTAATGTTTACCTTACCTTCACTGGTGGTAATACAATTCCTTTGAGGTGATTGACACATTTCTAATTCTTTTCATGCCATTTATGAAGCAGCTCACTGGGGAAGACGAAACTATTCTGGAGATTATCACCTACGTGGGATTAAGCCTGTCAATCATAGGAATAATTTTGACAGTTATTCTATATTCCTTCCTTACGTAACTGCTACAGCCAGAAATTTTAAAACTTTGCATTACTTTAAAAATTTCAGACGTAAGTAAGACCTCTTCGCGAAAAGATAGACACTCAGTCAATGCATAATGAAACAATTGCCTGTTGCAACATAAAGTTGCTTTCCTTTGTTTTGTTCGGTTTTGTGTTTGTTTTGGTCTGTTTGTTCTTATTTGTTTATTGTTTCTCTAGAGATGTTCACCAGCCTCTGTCACAAATACGATTGAGTCTTTCTGTTGCCCTCGGAGCTGGACAATTTATTTTTCTCGTCGGGATAAACGCCACAGAAAACAAAGTAAGCGACTTCTTCATCCATTTATGAATATTTGCTTGATAAGCTTATGACGAGCACGAAGAAGTACACCAGATCTCTTTGAAAAGATGCATGAAAAGTAGACAATTTTTTTTCTCTCTCCTAGGCTTCTTGTATTACAGCAGCAGCCTTCATGCAATATTTCCTGATGGCTTCGTTCTGTTGGATGCTGATGGAGGGATTTTACCTCTACCTCTTTGTGGTGAAAGTTTACAACATCACCGAAAAGATGCACATGTATCACGTCATGTCATGGGGTATTTTCATTTTACTTGTTTTGAATTGTTTGACTTCATGATAACCTGAATCGACTTGCATTGACATCCTACTTATGTTTAGGTTTACCCATCGTCACGGTCGGTATTTCATTATGCATCGCTGCTGGAAAAGATGGAATAGGGAGCTTTACAAGTGCTAAATAGTAAGAGAAACCTTCGACATCAGTCCTTTTTTCTCCTTATCCACATATCCTGTCTCCTACAAAAGTGTATTCTTTTAAGTACAACTCTTTTTCCACAATCTTGTGTTTTTTGTTCGGTTTCATCTCGTAGATTTTTGTGTCCCTGTGTTTTTATCCAGGTTTTGTGTCTCTGTCTCTGTCTCTCTTTCTGTCTCCTTTCCCGTCTTCTATTTCTCTGGGTTACTGGGTTAGAGGATTATTTGCAGCAAAAATATGTTTATATTTTTTCCTCCGTCTCTCGTTTCAAGTTGCTGGCTGTCCTACACAAACAACCTCATCTGGATATTCGCCGCATTTATGGCTTTCGTTGAAGTGGTGAGTCTAAAATTAGTCAGTCCCTCGCACTTTCCTTTTTAATGCCAAAACTGACCACCGGTGGAGATCGTCTCTCTTGTTCCCATGCTTATTACAAAAGGAAAAGAACATTTCTGTTTTCGACCACCAGGCTCAAAGCTCACAATATTTTCAACTCCATTTACGCCCACAATGTATTCAGCATTACTCGTCTTAGCAACAACCACTCTGCCGATATTTGACATTCCTTGTTTGTTTTAGCTCAACATTTTGATTCTCGTCCGAGTCATAAAGGAGATGACCACGCTAGTGCAGCCTATGGGGGAAGACACTCATATCAAGCAGATACGGTAAGATTTAAAATTTGTAGTTAGCGAAATATTTTAATCAGTGGAGGGAAAAAAGTTAAATAAACGGGAACCAATTGCTGTAACATCTAGTTGTGAGGTATTTGCCTCAATTCCACCCTAGTTAGCGATAAACAGTGAGAAATTAATTAATTATTCATTGAAGAGGTTAATTCATGATCATGTACAGGAAACAATCAAATAATTCAAACTTTTTTTTTAATGTTGTCGTTATTCCGGCAGACTTGGCTTTAAAACATGCGCGGTGATGATTCCACTGATGGGTATAACGTGGCTATTCGGTCTTTTGTCGCCATTACACAAAGCTTTCGCCTACATTTTCACCATCTTTAACTCAACTCAGGTGAGTATTCGGTCTTTTGTCGTCATCACAAAAAGCTTTCGCCTACATTTTCACCATCGTCAATTCGATTCAGGTAAGATGTAAATGAGACTGTCGGAAATCTAATCATCTGTTTGCAAACTTGAATGTCCAAACTACATTGCTACATTAGTCTGATGATATTTCCCGTTCAAAGGTAACCTAGTCGACAAGAGGGGATTTACTTCTTGGTTTTTGAGATCTGCAACTTCCCTTAATTTACTGTTTTACCCAGTTTTTAAAGACGATTTCAAGATAGAGATTACAAGATGTTTGCACTACATCAAACTTTTTAAACGACGCTCTGCCATCTCTAAAAAAGGCTGATCTTGAAATAATTTTCTGTCTTAGGGATTCCTGATTTTTTTCTTCCATTGCGTGCGAAACAGCCAGGTAAGAAAGATATCTAACAGGGGAGGTAGATGAAGTGAATTGTGAAGACTTTAGAATCGCTAAGCTTTGGATGGTTAAGAACTGATATTTGGCCAATTGTTCATCTACAGATTAAAGAGCGATTGAAAAGGAGGATGAAGGCAATTTTTCCATCTTCCGAAGTTGGAAACTCTGCAAGGAAGAGCTCACGAGTTAACGCAAGTGATGCCGGGAAAATACGGGCAGTCGAAATGCAGTCTTTCGATACATAAATAGCACTGCGCCTCGGTGAAGCTAGTCAATCATCTTTTAGCGATTTGCAATCACTTAGCATGACCTTCCCTCAGTAATTCCTCAGTAGAGCCTGGTTAGTATCGTAGTATCAGTAAGGAAGGGGGGATTGGGATTTTTGGTTTTGCGGTGTTCGTCATTTTTTTTAGATCGGTTTTTCGGTTTTGTGCCAAACAAACTTCGGTTTTACAGTTTTGGTGTTTATTGTGGTTCCCAGATTTCCGAGTTTTGGCACTTGGTTTTCGGTTTTCGTCAAAAATGCTAATGAGTTTTCAGATTTGGATTCCGAAGTAGTTTTGGCTTTTCCTATTTGGGTTCCAATTCCTCTTTGATCTGAGCGGCCTCCATAGCTGTGAGACCTCTTTGTGCTCCATCTGTCATCTGTATTGGATCGATTAGGATTTTGACAACTAGGATGTGAAAAATCGGTTTAGACGGTTTTGGATGCGATTTTCGGCTTTAAGCGAATTTTTGTTGCAGTTTTAAATGTATTTTTTTTCAGTTCTGCGGTTTCGTAGACCCCAATGCCCCCCCCCCCCCCCCCCTTCACTAAAGGTAGGGCCATTCTGGTCATTATCGTAATGACGTAAATACATAAATGAACCGCTTATATAGTGCTGTTAGCTGTTGACTTTAATTGTTATTACGAAGGGCCGCATTCGGCATCCTGGTAAATCATGGGTCTATCTGTTTCCATAGGAAGTAGGCTCTTTGCAAAGGTAGCTTGGATAAATTGGAGACAGTACTGCCAACAACAATAGTACATGCTTGGACCCTCGTTTTAATGGAACGGATACAATGATATAAATCTCACTCGGTTTGCGCCCTTCTTAAGATATTTCTGCTTAATTTTAATGCTTGTAGAAAAGCTTTACATTCCAAGCCGTTGAAGTTAGTCAACTGCAATGTTTGTACTTTTATTGTTAAGTTTAAGGTTCGCCCTAAAATTAAAAGAAAAAAAACTGTGTAAAAGCTTGATTGCCTATAAATTGTGTTAAACATACAAATCAACGATTTTAACGTCTTTTCTTTAATCTGTTTTCGTGTTCCATATAGTAAGTCAGATACGTAATCAAATTGAATGTGACACTGTATATTTGCTCCTATAGCAATAATGAATAAATAAACAAATGTATAATAAATACATATTCACCTATCTAGTCATCATCATTATTTTTTAAAGCCACATTTTTTTTTCTTTTCCTTTTTTTTTTTTGTATCCATGTCAGGAAAATGACGAATGTTCTCAAATTTCTCAGAGTCGAAATGTTTGATCAAGTGTATAGCTTGAAATGTTGGAATGAAAACTAGTTGGAGAAAAAGTCGGCATCGATAGATACAACATGAATGCATATACACAAGTGGCAACTCTTACAGCGATTTTTCGCATTTGCTACTTCTTGTTTATCACCGAAACACCTTTGAGGAAATATAAACTATCAGGAATATACAAATGAAGTCACGTCTATTTTGTTTAATTTTGTCCCCAAGGAGGGGGGGGGGGGGAGGAGGTTTGGATACCTTATTTTAAATGCAAAACCAAGGGAGGGGAAGTAAGTTGCAAGGCTGGTATGTATTTCAGGATCTTGGACATACAATTCATATAGGATCATGTGCTCCTGTTATACGAAATAATTTTTCAGGGTTTGATATCATGATAAGGGTATTTCAAGCGTAATGCTACTGGCGAGTTAAGGTTTATCGGCGCGATAAAAGCACTGCACTGAAGAAGTTTGTCCCGAAAACACTCGTGTATATCAAGAAACAAACGTAGTGGTTCTCCAATTTCATGACTTTTAATTCTTTTTGGTTTACAAATGCAGAAAACAAGGAAAACATTTAAGGATCCTTATAAGCGCGCTGCTATTGCTACCCACTGTGACTTTCTCAGTGCATCATTTTTAATTTACAACATTTTGGTCTCCTTTTAAATTATTCTTTTGTATTGCTTTTTCTAACTTTTTAAGTTTGAACTTAAATGGGCTGTCAGGGGCAGGTTTCTAATGGCAGAAAAAACTTATGCCCATTTTAAGACAGCCGTTAGAAGAGAGATTAAAGAGTTTACGGCAAAACTGCGATAGATTTCAAAAAGTAACCCCGACGCTTAAAATGGTAGTTCTTAAGAAATGTCTGAAATTGGTCATTTCCGTCTATTCAAGAACAAATAGAAAATGTTTGTTCTGACTTCAGATGACATTGTGGTGTAACTGCGAAATGAAATACCGGACGTTCACACTGTACATGTCAGCCAGTTCTAAATCGAGAAAAATATGTTGCATTTTAAAAGCTTGACTGTCGCTAAAACTTAACAAAACACAAGCTGAAATCATCCATTTACTGGATACCGGTCTATCAAGCACTCACGAGCAATAATTTTACACAACGATATAGAAGATAATGGACAAACCATTATACCGACTGTAATATAGTACACTCTATCATATAGCGAGTGCATCATCCGGCTTAAGTTGGCTTTTTTAGCCGCGGGGAAATTATTTCTCGAAGAAATGAACATTCTTCAATCATCGACTACGAACGCATTGTTGATAAGATTTATGGGTGAGTATCAACTTTATTTATGTTCATTTATTCTTGCTACAGTAATTCGTCGTATCTCCCTACGATAGTTTATCTAGAGAAAGGCTTGATGAACTTCTAACTTCTGATTCAGTTCTTGTGTCGGATCCCAAAAGGAAAAAAAACCAAGAAAAAGTTTAAATGCACTTTTTGTTTGGTGTACGTTCGTTTATTTCAATGTCCTCCTAAAATGAATGAACACCCAAATTGCAAATTGATAAACGTTATGACTGTTCTGATAAAAAAAGAAAAAAATTTTAAAAAAATTTAAAAAATCGTACCGGTTTTTGTAAATCTCTCCCTCTGGCGAAGTGGCAAATAGATTAAAAAAAATTTACTATGCAATTCAGAAGCAGTAAAGTGCTCTTTCAGTCAAACCTGTTTTAAACGGTCATCCAAGGGGAATGGAATATCAGATTCGAGGATTTAAGATTCCAGACCAAGAAAAAAAATGAATATAGCTCATTTAAGATACGTGGGGTCTTTGGTCCACTTTTATTGATAAATGCACCACGCAGAAACGATTTACAATTATTTGACGTTTTAGGCCGCTGGTAAGGCCTAAAATATGACTGAAAGCAGTAATTTTTTTTACGATGCATTGAAACACGTGAGAGTATATTAGGTATTGATCACTCTATTTCAAAAGGCTCGTATTGAAAGTACAGCTTGTTGGATTTGTTTTTGTTCGTCAGAATTTACTACGTGGACTGAGTTAATGTTAATAAGATTCCTTTTAATGCATGATGATTAGCCTCAAAGAAGTGGCGTTTTAGGCAATGCACACCTGCTCTAATGAGTCTATTCAACTGCAAGCCGTAGGGTTTTAAAACACTTGCGTGGAGCGATAAGGCCAAAAAAAAACAAAAAACAAAAAAAAAACAACTAAACTAACGTAAGGCTTCATTGTTCGACAAATGATTTATATTATGGTTGTGGCCTTGTATCCTTGGTGAGGCTGTTTTTAAATTTTTAGTAGAAGTCATCAATTCAATACAGTCGCGTATTGAAATATTTTGTTTCTACTTTGATAAAAATGATCGGAGTTAGGTTTTCCCGTGCGTATGATTCCTCCATCTCTGATTAACGTGGACAATTGGATAAATGCGCTCTCGAAGTTTGAAGATGTTGATCTTCCAGATCTGCCACATTACTGATGTTCTCTCTTCCACATAATACTACTTCAATTGATCGCTTTAGTTCTTTAAGTCTAAATGTAGTCAAAATAGGATTTACTGCAGAATTGACGTTCAGAAATATCTCGGAAGTTACTCTTAAAATCAACAGCCATTTCTGATCGTGGCAGCTGTCGCAGTTTGCTTCAATAAGAACAACGACGAAATAGGGAACCAGACAAGTAATCAGAAAAATTAAGATTAAAAACGAAGTTGTGGCACATCGATGCTGTTTTTGGGTGTTTTTTAGTCTGCGTATGTCGCTAAGTACTGGGTTTTCAGAGATAGATGACTGTCTTTGCAAATCAACGCGAGAGCGGCTCTTTCGCAAAGTTATGAAAATCCCGGTATAGGCCATTGTAGTTACGACAAGAGGAAACGTCGTGTGTAAGTGAATATCGACTAAAACGTAAACATCCTGAGACAAATCAACGAGCTGAAGAGAGGCGAAGATGGTAAAGAAAACAACCATGATCACTGTACAAAAGACGAGGTGTTTTGGTCTGACTTTACGAAGATAGAAATAAGGACACACAACAGAAACGAAACGATCGACCGACATGGCTGTAACGAGCAAAATTGAGCTGTTAACTCCAATGTATCCCATTATTCTGGGGAAATCTCCCTTCCTAGGAGAAAAATTTTCTCCAAATGCACACCTAAGCCTCATAACAGCCTCTGCTGGGCAAACAGCAATGCCAACAAACAGATCCATCGCAGCAATAAATATCAAAAACACGGAAAATGTTTTTCTGAAGCGACGAAGGGGGTCTCTGTATAATGCCACCAAAGTCACACCATTAAGAACTGATATAAGAAATGAAAGTAGGGAAAAAGATATTCCACTCCCGAGACAAATAGACTTCTCAAAATCTCGCTCCATGACGATAAGCGTATAACAGTTCTGTGACAAAAGGCAGAATATTGTCTCTTCAATGTAAGAAGTCTTCAGGGAGGTAAATTACCCTAAAAAAAAATGTTAATTAGAACTTTTCAATGGTTTGTGCAAAACAATTACCTTATATACGCCACTAATGCACTGCCTGAATTTGAATAACATTCTTCGGAATCAACAGAAGCCAATTGCTTTAATGGATCTGAATTTGAAACTAATGCCCTCTAGAGCATGGAGTGCGATATTGCGATATTATGTAATGGAAGAGGTTGGCTTAAGTAGCTCCAGAGAGGAGATTTTAAGCAAACCAAACATTAATGAGTTAAAAGATGATTAAAAATGGCCATGAATGAGAGTGGTAATGATAATAAGATACTAAATAAAACAATCTTCATTCACTCGGATGTTTATTTGTACCCAATTCATTGACCAGCTCCCAGTTGGCTTGTTAGCTCAATTGGTAGAGCGCTGCACCGGTATCGCAGAGGTCATGGGTTCAAATCCCGTACGGGCCTGAAAATTTTTTTCAGGTCCTACTTACAACTACTAGTTTCAGTAGTGTTTTTAGCTGCGAGGATCTTCTAATTTCATCTTTCCACCGCAGTGCAAATATGTGAATTTTCATATATCTAAATCTTTAAATAAAACAAGTAATACGAAACGTGTTTTCCCTTTTCAATTTACATACGTTCAATAGCAATCGTCGGTTCATTTGCTTTTTTCTTCAATATTATGACATGGAGAAAAACAAAAATAGTCTTTCAGTGAATTAAATGCGGGTTTAAAAAAGTATTACGCTCAGATAAAGTTAAGAAGACATACTGGACCTCTCATTCAACGTTAGCTTCTAGAGTTTATTTTTTTTTTAATCACGCCAAGAGAGACGAAACGTTTAAGATTCGCTTGCATCTCCAAGAAAATCTCAAGCGTGTGGTAAGGGTGGAAGTAGAAGACTTCTCGAATTTCATGCTAATTGCTTCATAAGTTGCTAGCTATCTCAGACTCAGATAAATATAACTCAACATGGAAAAAGAAATCTGCTGCTCAGTGATATCAGTTTCGATGTCAAACGTGCAATTTTGAAGAAAAATTGCCCTACATCAGCGAGAAAATATCTTGACACCAATAAAACAACAAGCAGAAACACCAATGAAACATTTTTTATTCATGTTGTGAACTAATCTTTAAGCAAAAAAATTGGAAACTATGCCAGTATTTTTTTGCCATTAATTTGCGATTCTTCTTTCTAGAATATTTTACCCATAATATTTGGAGACCCTGAGGGTATACTCAAACAGGTAGTTATTGACTCGTGGGAAATTTTGGAGGAAACAGCTAATCGAAAAACTATTGTTAACTAGTATGCGCATGTTTGTTAATAGATTAGGAGAGATGGTAAACTTTGAGCTCGGTAAGGAAAGAAAGAAAGATTTTTTTGTCCTGTCACGAGCCTGGGACAAAGAAAAAAATTCTGAGTCCCCATGAAGGATCAAACCTTTACCGAGCTCAGAACTTGCCATCTCTCTTATTATCTTGTTGATCCTAGCTGTATGCAGGACGCGTGTCATATGAATTTCGTAATAGACCTCGCTCACTGTGAAGTCTGTGTGGCTCAGTGACGAGGAATCCGAAGGGGACTCAGAATTTTTTATTTGTCCCACTCTCGTGAAAAGACGAAAAAATTTGTATTTCTTCTCTACCTTTGCATGTTTAAGCATAAAATTATCATTATTATGATAAGGTTGCAGCTAATAATCGTGACGAATACACTTGCACATAGAGAAAAATATTTTTTTTTTCCATGGCGTAGTCACTTTCGATGTAACAAACGACATTTCGACTGTGTACTGCGAGTCTTCTTCAGGCGATAAGGTCGACAGAGTATTGCTAAAATAGTTTTTTGATCGTCGAAAACATGCAGTCAGTATGTTGTCGAAACGTCGCGATCGAAATCAAAAGTGATCACCTTGTCAGACAAACAATCATACCTTATAAACAAATCAATACCGTTTGCCGTATTCTGTATGACTCGTGCTCTGATCCTCGTAGTCTAAAATTAAGGATTCATCATCGTTAATTAAACGATAAAGCGTAATTTCGTATCTAGTTTCGTATACGAAATTCGTATCTAGTAAAGCAAAACACAAATCATATAATAAAACTATGCTGTCATGCCTATTATCGCATGAAAGAAGGTTTTGATATTATCAATCACACGTCGTGGTGCATGGCAAAGACAGGTGTGATATACTGTACTGTTCTGCGCCAGTTTTTTAATTAGCATAACAGTCAATTTCCCGCATTGTATACTTTCCATTTACGGTTTGCTCTGGCACAAAACAACGCAAGGTCTATCGTTTTTACAAAATAGTGTTCTCTGAAATATTTCTGAGAATGGAACTTTGCTCAGATCTGCAGGATATACAAATTGGAGAAAATAGTCCTTTTCTTCGAACACGTTAGTAACACACACGTAACTCTCAAAGAAGTATAAAGACCAAAACTTGTCAAATATGGGCAACCACACAACTATTATTAACTCTCCTGAGTGAGTACCAATGCTCCTTTAAAAACGTGACTTTCTGCACAGTAAGTATAATTACCACGAGCATATCTCGAGACATGACTCGAACCTATGGTCCTCCTAATAGCACGCGGAGAAAAAGAGGAGGCTAGACTGATAGAGCCTAAGGCGTTTTCTGATTATGTAGCTTGTTATTCATTCTGAGGGAGAGTTCCTTAGTAAACAAGCGTACCATACCATTATTGAACTCCTTAATTACTTTAAGTCTGGTTAAACACAAGGTCCTCCGTGTTGATGTGAAACTCTTGCGCAAAGATGCAAAGTGGGAAGGAGTAATTTGAGCTCGATTTTTGAGATCAAAGCTATGACAATTCTGGAAAAGGTAAATGAATGGTTAACACCTAGCTCTCCGCTCCCCGTGGTAATGAACATATTGCTGAAGCAGTAGCCACCTAAAAGCCCCTCCTCGGGCCTTCTTCTTGAAAGAAAATGCAGACTCTCTTCATCTGTCTCCCGTCCACTTTTCATCGAAATCGCTAGCATAGACATTATTAATTTAAAAACTTCCTTCAATTAGTTGAGTAAACGAAGGTAGAAAAGTCAACTCTCTCATACAAAAATAATTTTTAACACCGAGTAGATATTTTTCTTAACAACTATGCAAAAAAAAAAAAGTCACCGGCTAAACCTCACTGACTAGTCTCATAAGGGCAGTTACTTCTGTGAATGATGAAAATGCAAAAATCATCATATTCGGCCCAAGACAACTACTAAATATCAAATTAAAAAAAAATACATATATTAAAAATCTCATATTCAGTATTAGATGTTGTAGAAATCAGTATAATTTCTAAGCTGCAAATGTATTGATCACCCGCTCGGTCACATTAAACAGCCTCATGATGGTTGGATATTTATTGCTGAAAAAGGATAAAGTAAGGCATGAACTGTAACTTCGCGGGAAATTAATTCCGCAATACTGGCGAGGAGGTAGATCGCGGGGTTATATTTTGACGATTATAAAAGGCAAACATGAAAAAGGGGCATTGACTTGCGGGATTCACGCGTCCTAGTATTCTAAGGAGTATGTATGAAAAGAGCGAAATCTTTCTTTGCAAGTTAACGTCATTTCAGAACAGAAGTTACAAAATAGAATTTACCAGTATAACCAAATAATAATTTGAGTATTTGTCGATGCGTAGATATCCTGTAGATGTTGTTATTGCAACGAGTTGATCAGTTTAGTCAGCGACTTGAATTTTCTTAAGGGAGCTAATTTCGCGTCTTTCAATTGAGCATTGATTTTCATTCGCAGGTCTTTGATTTGGCGATTTTTTGCAATCGCCCAGTACGCGGAATTAAAGACCCACGAATTTAGGTATCAATAAGGTAGATATTTCTATAATGTTGTGTTGTGGAAATGTTAAAGATCATTCGATGTGGGACCCATCTAGGGGCTGTGCATAGGTGTTGACTGGTTCAGTAAAATTTGTGGGTCAACCTTATTATTTTCACCATCGTGATTATTTGTCAGGCTTAGCGTTGGATCATCAGGAATGCGACAGTAGTAACGACCCGTCTGCCAGACTGGCAGTTTAAACGAGCAGATTTGCAAACATGGGAACTGTACTTGTACTCTGACATTTAGTCAAGAGAGTGGTGCGCAAACTTGTAAGGCTAACAAATGTAATCTAAGATACAGCGGAAACAATTCTTTTCAGCGCTGCAACGGAGAAGTTAAAAGATGCAAAGTGGAATACAACAAGGGAGACTGCGATACGAAGAGTGTGATCAGTATTACGACGGAAAAGACGACTGCGATTAAATGCCAATTCGAAGGGATGAATGATAATGTTCGAAACTTCGAATTTTCATTCAAGATCAACAACGTCCTGGTAACTTCTTTTTTTTTTTTCAGCCCACAAGGGTTTTCAATAGACGGCTGTTATGTAGATCCACCAGAGAGCAACTCAGGAGACACAGTTTGCAGATCTATGCAATCATCTGACTCATTTCTCTCTCTTAGCTGACTTCAGTTGTGGCCCGGAGGTATTTTTTACTCTTGTTGTACTTTGCATTTCGATCATAAGTGTGTTGGTTCAATAAATTCATTGTTCAATCTAACTTTGCGACAGCTCTCCTCCAAGGACGTAACTATCCTGGAGATCATCACATATGTGGGATTATGCCTTTCCATCATCGGAATTCTTTCGATAATAACTTTGTATTTTCTTCCTCACGTGAGATCTATTTCTAGTCAATCAGTGGTGTATTTTCTATAACAGACAATGTTAAATAAAACCGGCGTTCAACAAATTGTGAGCAACACTTACTACAGGAGACTGTCAACTATGATACACTTTCAGTCGCTTTAAAAAAGTTCGAAATAAATATAACAATAACTTATGGACAATATTATTTGCAATTTCCATACACTCAATATGTTGCAAAATTTACGAGTCATTATTGATATCACGTTTGGTTTTCAGCGCTTGTTTGTTTGTTTGTTTGTTGCTCTAATGGTTACTTGATTTGCTTGACCTTACTCTTCCTTTGTGATTCTACAGATTTCTCGAACTTTTATACAAGTATATCAACATCAATACCTGTTTCATTTTCAACAGAGATATTGGACAACCTGTCTCAAATACGGCTTAGTCACTTTGTATCCCTTGGAGCTGGACAAATAATCTTACTCGCTGGAATAAACGCCATAGAAGAAACGGTGGGTGCCTCTTTACCATTCGTGGAGTTCGTTCAAAGAAAACCTCCTTGAATGAATTGTAAAAAAATTCTTTCCCCCTTACTTTTGAAGGCTGTTTGTGTCACAGTGGCAACTCTAATGCAGTATTTCCTTATGGCCCGCTTTCTGTTGGATGCTCGTCGAGGGATCCATCTCTACCTGTTTGTTGTGAAAGTTTCCAACATCAACACCAAAATGCACATGTATCACGTCATTTCATGGGGTATTTTGATTTTTCAGCTGAATTTATCATATACTGTTAGGGATTATTTTGTTTCCTAACTGTATTATGTTATTAACTCTAAATTTTCATAAAAGGTTTCCCAGTCATTATGATTGCCATTTCACAGAGCATCGTTGCTGAAAAATATGGGATACAGAGCTTTACCAGGTATGATCATTTTTGTTAACTTTGTTTGTTCACCTTTTGAAGTTTGTTTTGCTTTACTTTGATTATATATCCTACCCTTCCTTATTACTTTCATTAATCTCCTTCTCATAATCTTTATCTTCTAAGGCCAGTCTGTGACCTAAAGTTTCCTTCACTGAACGAATGTTACTTTAGGATATAAAGCTGATTGGGTATATTGCGAGACCTAATTTTTCCCCTTTTTTATCTTTATTTCCCCCTTTTTTCCCCTTTAGCTGTTGGATGTCGTCAACGTTAACTAACAATTTGATCTGGATATTTGTCGCATTTGTGATTATGATTGTAAATTTCGCATTGGGATTAATTTTTTGACAGCTTCTGCTGGAGATTTTAACGAAATCGTATCAAATTTTAAATGATCCTCTAAACGATATTTGAAATTGATCCTATAAGAATCCCATATCTTAGACTGTTGTCGTCCTTTAGACTTGGCATTAGAGCATGCGTGGTTATTATTCCCTTGCTGAGTGTCACGTGGTTATTTGGTGTTCTGACACCATTACACAAAGTTTTTAGGTACGTATTTTGTCCAATAATTTCATTGATGAAAGTACCCATACCCAGTGTCCAGAGATTAATAGACAGTCAGACTTTTCCAGTATGGTCAGATGATCTTTGCAACAATAATTATTAAAATATATAATAGAATAAAACTAATAGTAAATAAAAAAAAGTGAAAAAAAATTGATTCCGCTTTTTATGTCATCCTCGTAACTAAGAAACGTTATTTACTTCAATGACCTCTGAGCTCTGATTGGAAAATAAATTACGTAATCTGCCGAAGGTCAACGAATAAATGAATATATATATAAGTAAAGATTGATCTTGAAACCCTGTCTTCTTTTTAAAGGGTTTTTTAATTTTTGCCCTGCACTGCGCGCCAAACAGCCAGGTAAGTTTTATATGGAAAAAAACCTATGTAAAGTACGAATTTTAAAATCTTGTATGAATATTTCAGTGCCTTTTCTGTTTACTTTGCTTCTCTATCGGCAGATTAGAGAGCGATTCAAGAGAAAAGTTCGCTCTGTTTTCCCATCTGCAACGGATGGAAACTCCACAAATAAGAATTCAAATGTTAATCTAAGTAATTTTGTGATGTGAATGCAGTTAAACTGAAGTTTTGTAACGAGTTTGAACTGAAAAAAAAAAGAGAAAAAAAAACACGCACATCCTCAGCCTAGAAAAACTGGATTAAAACAGACCGAGAATGAGAGTTAATTTTTTGTCGAGTACCAGTCATTACTGATATTTGCTAAAAGTAGTCTAGTCTATGATAAGCCAGCTTTCCAGAGTCATCAGCCTTTAACTTTGTCTGAGCTCTTAACTTCATACAAAAACCTTTTTCTGATAGGAAATAAGTAATTCTTGCTCATCGCATGTGACAGTAACACGCAGAATAGATGCTAGTAAACTTCTTTCCATGCATTTGACATACTCATTTGCCTTTAAATAGCATTAATTAACATGGAGTCATTAATATGAATAAAACCACGTCGTCTAATTACGGCAATGCAACTTATTGGCTCAAACCAAAAGCGAATTTTTTTTTTCTTAAATCATGTCGGTTCATTTGCGTTTTTATTTATCATTATAACGTATACAAAACAAAAGAGTGTTTAGTAAATAAAACCTAGGCATATAGGTCATTCCCACAGATTAAGGGTGATCTACCCATTTACCATGGCCGTTGATGGTCAGCTGAAACATTTTTGTTTTTCGTTAGTAGCTGAGAGCTTTGTTTACGCGGTAATATGTAAACACGATTGAAAATTTTTAGACTCGCACGTATGTCTCAGAAATGGGTCAATCAAAGGAGAGGGTTGCCTGGAAGACTCTCCAAAATCCATGCGAACGGCGTGATGGGTTTTCGTTCGCCTTTGCACTCGGCGAATGTTTTAAATAACGTGCGCTCAGACCGGTTAAAACAGCTTGCTTTATCATAAAACAAATACAAGGTGGTCAAATCGGAGCAGAAATTTTAATTTAAGGTTTGAATTTAAGACTCCATCTTTTTTCCCAAATTTAAAACTTGAATCGCATGCCTCAGAATAACGCAAATAAAACGAGTTACCTGTCTGCACAGGTCATCATCAAGAGGTGAAAAAGTATATATTCTCGGTGTTTCGAAGATTTTGATAAAGGCGATCGTAATCATCAGGAAGGAAAAATTGCACTTACATGCCAAAACTCCTTAGGAACGTCGAAAGAGCTCTTCAAATTTACGATAAGGATATTTGTTTCACAAAATTGTTCAAACTGCACCTGCTTTATGTTAATTTTTTTATTTCTTTTCTTTTCTGAATTTTTCTTATTTTTTCTTTTAGAAATCCCTAGGGGTAGTCTGAAAGAGGTGGCTAATCGTGAAGACATGTATCATTAGCTGTTAGTTATGAACCCGTCACTTTTTGGAGGAAACAGCCAATCAGAAAACTCTTTTGAACTATCATGTGCGTTTTTGGACATAACAAACTACTATTATCTATCATATTATGCGTGGCTCCACGAAGTATAGAATTAACACTTCGTTATTGTGAATGAGATAATGAAACAATGCAGGAAAAATTAAAAACCCACGTAGCTAGAAGAGGAGAACATTGGCCCTCCAGTTTAAAGAAATTTTATCAAACACAAATTTAACTACTATGCTTTTACTAAAATTACTAAAACTACTAAACTATTAAAATTTTAGCGACTTCTGTGATATAAGTGCTCTAAAAAGACTTATTGTTTTCGTTGTTAAGTGACCAAATAAGCAAAGAGTGGCATGGCCATTGATGATTTGTAATTAACATGAATACTCACATGAATTTAACATCTTTAGCTAATGGCTACATCCTTTAGAAATAGGATCATTGCACTTCGCGTGCTATTCTACGAAGAGAATTCTAAAAAGCTTCTTAAAATGATTATTTTGTATTAATCATATTTGTTTTACCAAAATTTCAAACGGAAGCAAAAAGGGGAAATTCACTGAATTTAAGTAGAAGGATGTGACATCAATGATTTGCATGATATTCAATTTCCCGCATATGCTTATAATAGGCAGCTGGTTTGGCTCAAAACAACACTATAAGACTGATCTTCCAAATATTTCTTAAGAGAGAATTCTCACAAGCCTTCCATACTGAGAAAGAAAATATCAACAAATCCTCAGCCGCAGAAAATTTGCCAAAGGTTGTGTTTAGTTCATCTGACAGATGCTCAAACCACACAATAAAAAAAATGATGATGAATAGAAGTTGTCGGATATGGAGAACACTCCTGTTATCAATTGCTCTTCTACGTGAGTATCAACGTTATTTTCAAAAGAAAAGTTCTTTTCCTTAATATTTATTACAAGTTTACCCAGAGGAGTCGATTCTATGGCTCTCCGAACAGTGTTGGGTGAAACTACAGCGCTAGAATGGTTTTCCAAAAGTTTTTCCCTTATCACAGCTGATCAAACCAACATCCACGAAGAAGCCAAGACAAATTATTTTTAGGAAAATACTTCGAGAAACTTATTTTCTCAATGCATTCCTGTGCAGCAAGTTTTAACTCTAATTTAACTCAGGGGTCTATCATAAAATGGATAATTTTTTGCCCAAATATGCAAATGATAATGTGTACTTTAAGCCCGTTAATTCACTTTGAGGATATGCAAATTCTCGAATGTCAAAATATATGGTCAGGTGTCTCTTCAACTCTAACAAATTACTGAGGTTACTAGCTTAATAACACCATTTCAAGTCTTCTTGTAAAAGAGAACAGCAGTTTACTTCGTTTCCTTTTCAATTTCCATATTAATCTTCCGAATATTTGTTATTTCTAATTCATTTTCATCTTGCATTTAGTTGAATAAAAGAAGCGCCGTTGAGCGGAAATGTTCTCACTCAGAAATAACATCATTCTATCAATTCAAAGGCTTCACAGCGTAGTTATTGAAACACGGCATCACTCACTCAAGGGCAACCTGCAAAATGGCCCGAAGGAACTCCCTACCCTATCAAAATGAAAATAATAATAATAATAATAATAATAACAATAATAATAATAATAACAAGTATATAAATAAGTTTTTTTTTCATTTGTGGATTGGTCAGTGATGTCTAGGAGCTTCACGGTGGCTAATACTTGTTGCAAATAGGAGTTTAATTTTCATAAATGCTTTATATTTATTCGCACCATACTGAGATGGTAAATATATAATGAAGGTTCTACGCTAGATTTATTCAACAATTTCATGAATCTGTTTTTTTTCTTTTTTTGTCTGGCGGGGGAAGGGGAGAAGGGTGCTTAGTGAACTATTGTCTATTATATATTACATAATTATTATAATTATCTAAATTTATTATAAGCAATATTTTTTCTTCAGGCTTTTGGGTGCAGAGTAAGACATGCAACCACAGTGAGTATAGCGTCTGTAACGATTTTTCTTACCAACTGCTCCAGCACAACGCTTATTCCTGTAGTTTCCCTGGGACAGGATGCAAACAAACGTGCACACGTTTGTGTAAAATGGTTCTGGAATTAAACGGAGGAGAGTGTAAAAAATTTTGCGACGCTGAAACGTGTACACTGAACTTTATGGGGGGACAATGCCGAAAACAGCATCGGAACGCTATTTATTGTACACGGACCAGCGACACTGTCACATGTGGAGATGAATGTGTCTGGTGCAGCCCTTCCAATTCATACAGGTCGAATTTCATTTCGTCTGCTCCGTCAACGGCAGGTCAAGGTTTAGCGACTCAATTCTCAACGGTGCAACGGAAAGATAATTCTCATACTTTGCGTGAGTAAATTTAACAAAGTAAATCTGTTTTTTCACGATTGAATGTTAATGAATCTTGAGATACACTAGCACTTTCTTCATTGTTCATATTCTAAATTCCTTGCGCTTTATCATTGCTGTTCAATTTTAGTTAAATGTTGTTTTGACATCTAGCTTTTACTTTAATATACAGATCAGTTGCAGTCATCGTCGGCATCACCATTATCGTTACTTTCACCATCACCATTACCATCCTCTTCAATATCGTCATGTTCATCTGAAGCAAAAGCATCAGCAAGAGCAGAATCGGAATCAGTATCAACAAAATCATCAGCATCTTCATCATCACCAGCAGCAGCATCATCGTCTCTGCCATCGTCAACTTGGAAATCTACGTTGGAAGTATTTAAGAATCTGGTATGTTTCGTAATTCCTCCTTTTTTTATCATAGTTTCTGCCATTCCTCAACGCTTTTGTCTTTTTTTACCTCAGGCAAATGGATCTGTTTCTAAACTTAGTGGAATAGATACCAAGAGAAATAATTCTTTGAAGGTATGAATGCACTATTGCCTCCTGATTACAAGATTAACATAACTTGTAGATATGAAATATGCGGTAATTAGAAGGAGTTACCGATGCAAAGCTGCAATTCGTAAGCTGCAAAAGCGTTTTATACAGAGGCAAAAGCATGACAATTCTGTGTGCTACGAGAATTTAATGTAGAAAAATATACCTCTTCTAAATAGGTGTGGCTAATCCATTGAAATGATGTTCTGTTGAAACGCTTCTTTTTCAAATCATGCAATATCCAATCAGTCCAAGTCCTACGATGTGCACTTTTGTTTTCTCATTATGATGACGTTCGACATGATTAAAGAACTTTTTGGTCCTTAAAGGAGGCTATGCAAGTATTTGAAGACTTCATCGATAGTTTTCTAAACATCACGACACCCAATAAAGGCCAACTTAATGATGGAGGAGATGAAACGAGAACAGAATCCATCTTTAAGGTGGCAGTCGCCTTCGAAGAATTTGCATTTAATTATGGTAAATACCATCTGAATGCAACGAATCCTTCCACAACGATCAAAAGCCGAACAATGGGTGAGTTAAAACTATTTTATTAGTAACTGACCCACTGACCAATTGTCTAACTGAATGGTCTGTCTGCCGCCTGGCCTTGGAAATTAAATGATACAAGTGAATTCTTGAAAGGCTCACGGAAGCAGTCGAAGGCGCACAAAATTCGTCTGGCTTGATGCCAGCAGGTGCATGAAGATGTGTGAAGCCCAGTTGACGAGAAGTGATATTCGTCTGGTTAATAAGCTGTTTCAATTTCCTCTTTTGAGTATAAGAATACGATCTCAGTACAATAATATATTTAAAAAAAATCAGAACGGCGTTTGAGATATCATAGTGTAGTGCTGTGTATATACCTTCAAGAAAGGGATCCGTATACGCTGCTGTCATCTCCTTCAATTCCAATTGTCATCTTCTCTTTCTTCTGACAGTTTTGGGCATTCAAATTGGCTACCGTCGGAATGCAACTGACTTCTTCCTCAAGGAGGAAGAATTGCAAGTCAGCATTAATATATCCTCGGATGATTTTGCTGAAAAAGGTTTGCATTAACCACGCTTTCAACTCTAAATCATAGAATGACATTTTTTCACTTTAATAGTTGCTCTATTATTTAGAAATCAGAACGTTTTGCCTATCATTGTACTATTTTTCAATCGCTAAACATTTCAAAACAGCTGAGAAGGTACGTGCACCCCGAATGGTCAAAAATCTTTTCGTTTATTGCACAGGTAAACCCATGGAAAATTGAGATTTATATTATAGAAGCAGAGTACCGCACAATCTATCGTTAAACCGACGTGATGACCTTAGTAGGAAGCTGGGAGAATAGTCGGAAAGTTTGCCAATCACTCACGCCCAGCTAATGATCTATAACCTTTTTAAGTGTTCTGCCAGAATCCTAAGTAGATTGTATCGCCGTTTAACAAGTAGAAGGTCAGGGTAATTGCTTGAATCAATGATAATTAGCACGCACAACATTTCTATATTTTCACTGATGTCATAGAAAAGTAAGAAATAACAAAAGCATTTTAGTTGATCTATGCCAGTGGAGTCTCAGGTTTAAATAGCTTATGCAGAATGGTAAAGGAGCAAAGATGTGGTGTTAGCCAGTTGGGTGATCAAATGCCGAAGTAAGTGGGTCAAACAAATAATTCTGCTCGAAAATATTTTGGTCTTCGAAAACACTTTAGTCCATACTGTATTATAACTTAAACAGTTATTTGGTGAAAAAAGCGGAGGGGAACTTGATCGATCACCATTTCGAATATGTTCATACTGAGACTAACCCCATCGTTTGGCGTTACAAGGACTTTCTTTTCATATTCTGATTAACAATATTGTTGTCTTTATAGGGTCAGTGGTTGTAGGATGTGTGTACAAAGATCTTCATGAATTACTACTGAGAAATCAATCTACTGGTGAAGAACCTGACACTTCTAGGTGACGTTAAACGATAAAATATTTAAGAATTGTGCTTAGCGTACCTGTATTGAATTATATGGCATGCTATATAAAATTTAACCAATCGAGATAGGGGGAACCCTGATAAGCAGTGTAATAGGAACCCTAATAATGAATAAAGAAGGCGATGACCAAGTCCATTTTTAAGCTCATATGGAGAAATCACCTGACGGTTAAATTTTCTTTATCACGCAGTAAACTCTAAAAATCGTAACAGAAGTTAGTTTTCATTATCACCATTTTATATCGAAGATAGAAATGACATAAAGTATGCTAAATACAGTTATATGCAAATGCACTGTAATGATTTGCAAAAGTTGATAGCATGGAACAATATATCTGCTACAGGTATGTTAACACCAGAATAATGACGGCAGCGATGAATCCTAAACCTGAAAAACTGCGACGAGATGTAATCTTGAAGTTCAAAAACCTACAGGTAACAGCAAGAACGCTGAAAGATGAGCTCGTTCCCTTTGTGTTATGCTGGATCAATTTAATAGAAATTCATGTAAAATATATTTTCAGGTCGTTGAAGAAGAAAAGCATTGCATGTTTTGGAGTGGTTTCAAAAATAGGTAAATATAACGATATTATAAAATATGCTTTGGGACTACGTCTTTTTCGTTTAGTCCAAAACTGAGTATGAAAACTGGAGATATCAGTTAAACCCTCATTTGCTGGGAAGATAGTCCTGATTTTTCATATTAGAATCACCGTCATGAAATGTTATGAAATACCAGAACAGAGGCAGTCAACACCGATAAGTGTTTTAAGCCCCGACGTTTTGGAATTTATATGTTATTCACCGAATAAACATATAACCAATCAGATTGCTGGGTTTATTACCGTACCCTCTGAGAAGAAAAATCGTTATTGTTATTTCTTACATTGTAATATTCCTTTGTTTTTAGTCTGGATGGGTTTTCAGAAGAGGGTTGTCATGTGGATCATTCGAAGAGCAACTCAGAAGAAACAATTTGCAGCTGCAATCATTTGACTCATTTCGCTGTCTTAGTTGACTTCAGCAGCAGCACAAAGGTAGTTTTATTATTATTACTACTATTATTATCATTATTATTATTATTATCATTGTTTTTACCTTGCATTCAAACTAGAAATGGGTCCGTGTGGTCAATCAAAGTATTACCTCCTTTTTCTTTTGTTTTTGACGCAGCTTTCAGAGAACGACGTAGCTGTTCTGGAGATCATCACATACGTAGGGTTAAGCCTATCCATCATCAGGATACTTTCGACAATAACCTTATATTCCTTCCTCACGTAAGTACTGTAATCAAACGATCAGCGGAGAACATCCTTAAATACCGTGGAAGATGTATTGAATAAATCAGGCCAGTGCAATGTCCGTAACACCCCCTCCCCCCGCCCAAAAAAGAAAATTAATAATAATAATAAAGAAAATGTCTTGGTGCTAATTAGAAACTAAATCCTTACCCCATGTTTTGGACATCACTCGTGACTGACCAAGTTCATCTGCCTATCTACTGTCTCTCGCTTTCACTCATGCTTTTTGCTTTTGTTTTTTTGGTTTTGTTTTGTTTTGTTTAGTGATTGTGTGTTGTTGTTGTTGTTGTTGTTGTTGTTAACAGAGATCTTCGTCAACCTCTATCCCAAGTACGCGTAAGTCTTGCTGTGGCTTTAGGAGCTGGACAAATATGCTTTTTCGCTGGTATAAATGCCACAGAGATCAAGGTAGGTGGTTTTTACCATTATTTATATGAAATTAAAGATATTATGATCGAACAAAGCATTGAATTGACAAAGATTCTGCTGTTTTTTTACGTATCTGTGCAGGCTGTCTGTGTCATAGTAGCAGCTATTATGCAGTATTTTCTGATGGCCGCTTTCTGTTGGATGCTGGTCGAGGGAATTTATCTTTACCTATTTGTTGTAAAAGTTTATAACATCAACGACAAGATGCGCATATATCACGTCATGTCATGGGGTATTTTGCTTATACAGCTGAACTTACAATATACTGTGAATTTTATTTTTGGCTAATTTAATTTTAATCATTTTGAGTCACCTTGATTGGTTTGTCATTTCCTGATAGGTTTTCCCTTAGTTATGGTGGCCATTTCACTGTCTATCGCTGCTGGAAAAGAAGGGATACAGGGTTATACAAGCGACAAATTGTAAGAGGCGTATGTTTTTTTTTCTTTTTTCTCCTCTATTTTTTCTCCCCCTAAAATGTTAATTTTTTTCGGTGAAGTTTTGATGTTTCTTTTAATTTGCTTTGACATTTTCATTAACTTTATCTTAAAGTCCTTCTCGTAACATTTATCCTTTCGGGAAAGCTTTCTCACATCGGTTTCTTTCTTTATGCAAGGTTTCTGTAATTTAATCCTTGTGTTTCCTTATTCCTTTTTTTTTCTCCAAAATCTTCCCTTCTGATCTGTGCCTTATCATGTTATCGTCATATTATTGAACATCTTAAAATGCATTTTTTAACATAATATTAACAACGGTGTTATGCAAGAATCTCAGTCCTGAGAAAAGCCTTAACAACAAATGTGAACAAGTATCATTATTTTTTCACGTCACTCGCCTTTTGCACCACTCGGCCAGGTTGATGAATGAACTGCGAAGCCTTCACCACTCTCAATCAGTCAATAATTATTTTGTTTATATAATAAAAAATAATATCTGGTTACTTTCAGATATGAAATTTCTCTTCTCGTGTTCAACCCGACACCTCACTCGTGAGATATCGGTTAAACACTTGAGGAGAAATTTCATATCTTCGGGCGCCCATGTATTTTTCGCTACGTAATTTCTTACGAATTCCTTTCACTACAGATCTTATGATGAAAATTTTTGTTTTTGTCTTTGTTATCCTTCCCCTTTTAAGTTGTTGGATATCCTCAGCGAACAATTTGATATGGATATTTGTCACATTTGTGATTACAATTGAAGTGGTAAGTTTCTGATTCGGTTTATTCATATTGGTGATTCTGATATAAGACTTGAAATGTGTAATAGCCATACCTCGGTACAAACTTTTAATTTATCTCCTCCTCTTTCAGATCAACATTTTGATACTCACACGCGTCAGCAAACAGGAGACAAGCAAAGTCAGCAATTACGCTGAGAAAGAGCTCTAAAGAGCGTTAAAAAAAAAAATGGAATACATCTTACCTCCTCAGTAGCTTGTTGATATTAATTAGTTAAGAGAAAGTATAGGTTCCAAAAATTTTTGTGAGGTTCAGTAAGCAATCAATTAACCAGCAAATTTTCGTCCTATAGAGTTGGCATTAGAGCATGTGTTGTGATAATCCCCTTGTTGGGTGTCACGTGGTTATTTGGTCTTCTGTCGCCATTACACAAAGCTTTTTCCTACATTTTTACCATCCTCAACTCTACTCAAGTGAGTATCAAATATTATGATTTTACAGTTTCATACGTGAAATCATCCATATTGAGTGTCCAGATTACTTTATAACTATAAATTTTATGATGGTGATAGAATATTTGTTAATGTAAAACAGACAAAAGTGAATAAAATTTAAAAGATAAGAAAAAAGGATGTCACTGTTTATGTGATTTTTTGCTGGTCAAGACATAATTTGATTCTTTTTGATGTTATTTGGGGCTTTTAGAGAAAAAAAAAAAAACCTCAATATATTTACCCCAGGTCGCAATCACAAAACGAAATTGGTCTGAAAAACATTTTTTTTTCTGTCTAAGGGTTTCCTGATTTTCGTTCTTCACTGTGTGCGAAATAGCCAGGTAAGTTTTAAAACTTGAGGTTTTAAAACTTGAATGTACCTTTAATGTGGTTCTTTTTCTTACTTTCCATGTCTATCAGTGCCTTTATTTGTTTACTTTGCTTGTCTATCTGCAGATTAGAGAGCGATTCAAAAGGAAGGTGAACACGGTTTTCCCATCTACAAACAATGGAAACTCCACAAAGAAGAGCTCACAGGTTAATCCAAGTGGTGTCGGTGATACATGGGTAGCTGAATTGCAGTCTTTCGATGAATTTGAGCTGGAAAAACACTCGGCTTGAAGAGCTAGATTCAACACGGACCAAGCATGAAACTCCATTGTTTAATTGTTTAATTTGATTTTTAAGCTTAGTTGCTCAATCGCAGTTGCTCATTTTTCGATCTTTCAGGAAGATTTCGGCCGTTCCAATCGAGGCATTAGCTTCGTGAATAAGTCATACTTAAGGTGTCACTTACTGCGATAATAGGGCAACTTTCCAAAGGCAGTAGCGTTTAATGTAAGCTAGATGCAAGAACTGTTCTAACTTTTTTTCTTTAGATTAGGAGTACTTAATTTTTAGACTATCGTATCTTCTTAGGGAAAGTTTGCCTTAGCTGCAAACTAAATTTCTTTTAAGTAACTATCTTGTAGGCTGGCTGTCGATCACTGTTAGAATACAAAACAGTCTGTTCTAGCTTTCTTTTTCTTTGAATCAAGAGTAAGTAGTTTTTTGAGTATCATACGTAATTAGGGAAATTTTGCCGTAGCTGCAAACTAAATTGCTTTTAAGTAACTATCTTGTAGGCTGGCTGTCTATCGCTGTTAGAATTCAACAAAGTCTCTTTCAAATGATGGTTTCTTCGTTCTATCAATGATTGCCCCCTATTTTTTCCTATTATTTTATTGAAATGTTGCAGTCATGCAGTCAAGACTGACGTGTCTTTAAACATTCCTATGCTTTACTATGATACACACTTCTATGAATTTTAGCACGCAATTTTATACTAATATTTCACAATAGCGTCACCCTTTTTATATTATTTGAGCAGTTAAATTACCAGTTAAATCGCAAATGCTATTTGCTTTTGTAATAGTAGCGGTTAAAGCTGACTTTTAAACTTTTTAAACTGATAAAACGCAGCGGATTTAATGGATTAAAATTTGCGAATTACTGGGAAAAAATGGAACCAGCGTCTTCGGGAAAATGCACCTGAGTAAGAAATGCCCTGAGTTTACGTGGAGGAACGCTGTAAACGTGAAAAGACAAAAAGGTCTTTCATCAGACTTGTTTTCCGAAAAAAAAACAAAAAAAAAAAAACAGAGAGCAGTTTTCATGGGTAAATTAAAGCGATAAGAGAGGTTGAAATATCTATTTCAACCTCAACCCCCTCTCCCCCCCCCCCCCCCCCCTCTGTCCCGCCCGGCCCTTCATAGTGTTTAGATGAGGATATGTAAACACTGCAAAAATAATTTATCACCTTAGTGTGATACGAATTGCAGACAGGTGCAATTTACAGTACTGTGCAAAATGTAAATGAAGACTTTCGTATATAGCGCAGGAGGGGGTGGGGTGGGGGAAGCAGACATCCTATGTGTCTATGTCTCATTTCTCCTCTCGTAACCTTAGAAAAAGGATAGATGAGATTTCAGAGCTATCTCGCGATTATCTTAAGGACATCTCCATCTAGAGAGATATAAGTACAACAATATATCGAGGAACCTACGACATTCGTCGTTCTTTGGCGGGATACGCATTTTTGATATCTCGTTAATTTGTAAATAAATCACCTCAGTCCGATGATTGTCGCTGCTTACAGACTGTCCAAAAAGGGAATATTTGGCACAAAGGTAAAGCTTTGAGGGAAGATGTGAACAATACCCCTCATAATTTTTCATATTCCTGGTCGATAGCATATTGTGTTGACTTTTCTTACAGTTCTGACCAGCGTTTAAAATCAGCTTTTAAAGGTTACTATCACTGGATATTACAAAATATTGAAATTTTTTTTTCATTTTTCTCGTTGTAAGAAGGTGAAACTCAAAGAGTTGACTCTTTTTCATTAGCTTATTTCCTTAATAATCTAAGCTTGGGACAATTATCGAGGCAGACGGGGATAATTTCTGGATAACGTGAATAAACTAACTAAGGAAACCGCGCGAAAATGAATAGGTGGGTTTAAAATCTAAATGTCCCTGGGATAGTATTGATTACTCGCCCATTTTGTATGTCTTGGTGGTATTTCCCAATTGGTCTGCTCGGCATACCTCGGAATTCCAGACTGATGTATCCAAAAGAAAAATACAATACAAACAGCATACCTAACTACTTATGGAGAAGAACGTTGTAAAAAGGTAAAGTGTGGCAGCACAGTCATTTGAGCTTTGAGAATCAATTGAAATTAGAAACTTGCTTGACATAAAACCATATTTGTTCGGTTTTAGCTTGTGTTATACTACTGCTCTAAAATCACCGAGCTGGTTTCCTAAATAGCTAAATAAACAAAGACTCGCAATGGCGAATAGTCGAACGCAAGAGTAAACATTTGCGATCGATACCAAAAATTTACCCTCTTGAGCTTGACTCTATACAACTAGTTAAAATTTTAGTCCATTCTTTTCCCTAAAAAAGAATGATGAGGAACGTAGAGAAGCAATTTCTTATGATATAAATCGATAATTTTGCTATTCTTGTTTTAAGCAGGTGCAAAGTCTAAGTTCTTTAGATTGAATTTGAACGGAGACAAGACGTTAAAAATTTACATGACATTCAACTTCCTTCCTAATAAATTAGCAACACAACGCTGATTTTGTTCAAAACAACACGCACTGAAAGCTTGTTCTTTTACCATGAGACTAGTCTGGAAAAAAGATTTTCCAAACGTGAATTGCAACCAACCTGTTACTGTCAGACGGACCTTTATACTGACATTCTGCTCATAAAGATTTGGGGAAAAAAGATAAGAATCTGTTGAGTGTAAAGCTGAGAGAAACGCAACCCAAACAGAAAAGAGAAATGTTGGCGAAAGCTTGTCAGATTTGGGGAATCGTCTTACTTTCAGTAACTTTGTTGAGTGAGTACCAAAGCTCTTTCTAGAACATAAAATTTTGTTCAGTTTATTAGTATAACAAGTATACTCCAAAAAGAGTAACTTCTTCAGAGTTCTCGAACGCGACTCGACCTTGTTGCTCTCCTAAAGGCCTTCGCAGGAAAATACGGCAGCAGATAGCGATAGACTCTTTGAAATTTTATTCTTCCTGTAAAACGAGGGCGTACTTTTAGAAGCGGGTATATCATGATTACTGAACTATGGATAACGCTTGTTAGGTATAAGCCCAATCGAACTTAAGCAGTTTTGAGGTGAAACTCTTACACGGCAATGTAAATAAAGAAGGTTTATTTTCAGCCTGGTAAATAAGTTTAAAGATAACGATTCGCTGAAATGACTAAGATAACGCATGCATAAGAGAAAACGTATCTAAACTACCTTTCAAAAACTCCACGATTTAAGACTCCTTGAAAATCAAAAAGAAAAATGGAATATTAATCTCCTTCCTTTCTTTGCCGACTAAATTTTTTACCCTTTATCGCATTGTTGATTCATCAAGTTGACATAGTTAAACAGAGAAAGCTTTCATCGTAATTCTTCTCGCGATAAGTTTCTAAATTGGGCAGGAAAATCCATCGTAACTATACTTCTCAGTTTTACTCCCAACGCTCCCCCCCTTAAAAAAGAAAAAAAAGGAATAAAAAATGTATTTTTGTCATAGAATTATCTCGACAGACTTTAAAAAACGTGGAGACATTTTTCCGCTACCTGTCTAAACGTAAGGGTTAAAGTTTATACAGGAATAACTGCTTCTGCACGTGCAATATCTAATTTCCCGAAATAATAATAATAATAATAATAGTAATAGTAATGATAATAAGATAAATAAAATGGTAAAAATGAGAATTACAGATGAATTCAATACTTTAACTGCGTCAGATATATTGTATTTTTCTGCATCTCTCTTAAATCTTTTTTATTCAGAGAGTAAAGTATTATATGTCATGCTTTTTCTTTTAAAGAGCAAATTTGCATTTCGATTTTTTGGTGACATCGGATAACACTGACATGGTGGCATTCTTGCAGCAAAAGAAAAAAAAATTTAGAAAACAAGAAAAATGCCCGCTCTAGGGTAATTTGCTGCCTAAAAAATATTTTCCACTGGTAATAAGTGCGAGCGAACGGCATGAAGATTGTTGAGTGTTGCAAGATCTAAAATTTGGAAAATCTGCTAGTTTAACTAGTGGCACAAAAAAGTGTATTCAGATTATAATTTACGTCCAAAATAAACAATATTTGAATTGAAACAGTATCCTACTCCTAGAGATTTTCTTTGGTTTAATAAAGTTATGGCTGTCCCAGCAAGATCAAATTTGAAGCGTACGTGACGACGCAATTCGGTGCTTTAATTTAATTTATTGATATTCTTTGCAGTACCGTTGAACAGTTATGGTTGTCTCTCTCTTGTCCCAAAAAAACCTTTAAAAGGAACGCAATTCTGATCAGTAAGGTTTGCTTAGTAAAGATATGATTAATCTATCATTTGATTCGGAAAAATTATTGTATCAGTCGTCTAGTGTTCATCGCTTATGTTATCTCTTTTTACAAATTTTGTTTTGCCAGGATTTGTCAGACTCAACCAAGATATCTGCCCTGCCCAGGAAAACCCATGTATACGGATATGTGTCAAAGCGAACGATAAATGTGACCAGCAATGCAACAGTGGCAGCTATAACTGTTCTCTTCAGTGTAGCGGAGAGGTTTGCGCACAAGGTTGTGACGCTAAAAGATGTAACTTTAAATGCAGCAGTGAAGATTGTGATCAGAGGTGTAATGGGGGAGTAGAAGAATGCATCATGCATTATAACGGTAGTAAATTTAAACAGAAGTGCGATGCTAGCGTATGTCACATGACAGGAAGTGCATTTATCCGTGATATACACGAGCAGACATGCAACGGGGGAGTAAAACGATGCGATGCGCAGTGCAACGTGAGTGCCGGTACATGTAAGCAACATTGTGACGCTGAACTATGCAAACTAGAGTGCAGCGGGAAAGATTGTGATCAGAAGTGCAATGGGGGAACTAAACAATGCATTATGCATTGCAGAGCGAGTAAATGTAAACAAACGTGCGCCGCTCACACTTGTAGCACGACAAAAAGTGGGTTAGTCAGTTCTCTGACTGAGCAGAAGTGCAACTCTGGGAAAAGTCCTTGTTGTCAGCACATCATGATACAAAACAGTATTGGAGTTTTAAATAGAATCTGTGTCAGAAAGAAGCGATGCACTTGTTCCAAATATTCTTTAAATACCAATTACATCACTTTACGTACGTCAAATGTGTTTGAAGTCGTCAAAACTCAACCATCGACTACACAAGGTGACGTAAATTTCCAAGCTGTAAATGTAGTACCATTGAAAGATAAACAGATCACGAATTAGTGTTTGAGAATCCCTGTATGGAAAGAGGATATCTTAATTGTCCATTTCCAAATTGTTTCCATTCTTTTAGAGCTTTCCACCGTTAGTTTAAATTTCATTTGATAATGACATTTTACTTTAACACGCAGCTTACGCATCATACGGGTCACCTTCGCCACTGTCATTTCTCTCACCGTCACCGTTATTATCATCGTCATCATCATTATATTCCCCTACCTCTTCCTCCTTATCATCATCCATCTTATCATCGTCATCATCATCATCATCGCCGTCTTCGCTATTATCACCACCACCAAGATCATCTTCGTCATCGTCACGTTTACGGTCGCCATCATCATCATCATTATCACCATCAACATCTCACTCATATCCATCACTATTACCACCATCATCGTTGTCGCCGTTGTCATCGTCATCTCCAAATTTGACATCTCCGTTGGTACCGCTTGTAACATTTGAGAGGCTGGTATGTATTGCAATTTCTCTTAATACCTACATTCATTATTTCCCTAAAGTAAAGCGTTCATTAACGTTGTTGTCTTTCTTTTCCCAGGCAAATGAATATGTTTCTAAACTCGGTGCTATAGAACTCCACAGAGAAAGTTCCCTAAGGGTATAACTTGGCTTACATTTTATTTATCAATTATTTCACTAAATTTCTTTATATAGCTTGCGCATTATCTTGAAAGTGACTGTCTTTAGATAAATGCAAAAGCGGTCAAAACTTCGACTTAAACTCGAGAGCAGAGCTTTTTAAGAGCACTATGACAATCTGGTGCAGGCACATAGTTTTCTTTGAAATATAAGCAGATCTGTAACTTATGGTGCCAAAAAGGTTTTTAAATTTCTTTGCTGTTGTTATATCTGGCTGTTTCTTCCTTTTTTCCGGTTTTGGTCATTTTACAGAATATATATGAAATCTTAGCTAAAATGTTCACTATTGTTCATACGAGGAAGGCTACTTCACATTGGAGGCCTGTTTACCTTCGCCGACTCTCCTAGCGCGGAAATTTAAATTTTACTTGTTTACTTACTAAGTTGACATCAATATCAGACTTTAAATTATTTGAAACTGTGACAGGAATGAAGAGTATTTCATGCCGTTACAGGTGGCAATGCGTTTGTTTAACAACTTCACCAATCAGTATCAGAACATAACAAAAACTTTCGAGGGCCAACTTAGTGAAGAAGAAGTTAAGAAAGGAACAGAAGCTATCTTTAAGGTAGCAGTCGCATTCGAGAAATTGGTTCTCAACTACAGCAGGTACCACCTGAATGAAACGAAACTATTAAAGAAGATGACTGACGGTAGAATGGGTGAGTTAGAATGTCTTCTTTTCATATTTGTGACATTTTGTGGATTAGATAAATACTGACTAACCAAAAGACCACCCGGCTGACTAAAATAATGAGTAACGGGGGTAAGTTTCTAAAGAAACTGTGGTGCTGTGTCGTTGGGAGAGTATAACAAGGTTAATTGAGTATTATAAACTGAATTGGTAATGTAAACTGGCCTCCGCAAAGAATTGACGTTTAGAGCGTTAGCCCTTCGTCATAGCGACTGACGAAGGGCTAACTAAAAAAATGGCTAACCTGCAGCCTGAATTAAAGAAATAAGCTATGCACGTTAGTTCTCATAGGGCGCTCGGAAATAATTTCAAGCGCTTCAAATTCATCTCGTGTCTTTTGTACTGATATAAATAGATGTGAGTAGAAATTTGTAAATCCTTCTTTTGCTATTTGGAGATGAAAAACTTTACGACATTTTTATGACATCTTAAGAATATTGCATTTCACCTTCGTCAAACAAAACCGAAGTGCTTTGAGACAATAGTGTGGCGTTACCACTAGCACCTTTGTTTGGAAGCCTGGCGCATCAACTCCGCCCACGCTCTTTTAAACCGTGATGAAGGCGACTTAATTCCTGACGCCTATTTATACCTAGTCAGAAAAAAAGGGCAGCTAATCAGTGAGCGTAAAAGGGGACCTCTTGTTGCAGCGTTTAGATCATCCCCGAGGAAGGTATTAGGCAGGAGTGTCGAAACCTTGGGTCTATGAATTGTAATTGTAATTGGTTACATTAATTAGATGTTTAAGCCAGGGTAGCATGAAACCATGTCTGAGCGTGGCACATTTTTTAGACTACTTATGTATATACAAATATGCTCTAAAATTGTTAAACTCCAGTTAGTTTGTTACGGTATAATTCATTCAACAGTAGTAAAACTACACTCCTACAAACCCAACTACTTTATTAACTAACGTGTAATAATTATTTCTAAGAAGCGACTCTACCTTACCTTGGCCTTTTACAGATTATAACTTTGATGCCAATGACAAAAAAAATTAATGTCTCCTCCAAACCCTCCTGAAATGTGCAATATTTAAACTAAATCATAATAGCTCTCTCTCTCTCTCTCTCTCTCTCTCTCTCTCTCTCCCTCTCTCTCTCCCTCTCTCTCTCTCTCTCTCTCTCTCTCTCTCTCTCTCTCTCTCTCTCTCAGTATAGTTTTCCAAACAGATAATCACTACCGGAAACAACAGCTACTTCTCTTAGATGACTAGATATAAATCTGCAACGTATTGTAGAACTTTTCAGAGGCTTACAGTTCAACTATTCTGGTAGAATTAAATCATGATTAAATATAACCTAATAGAAAGTTCTGGAATGTTCCATGCTAAGTCATCAGAAGGCTGGAGCATCCATGTCTCAATAACAAGCCATTCTAGAAATCTCTAGAATCTACTTTTTTACAGTCATTGTTTATTACATTTCCGTCCCATCTTTCCTTCTTTCGACAGTTTTAAGTATGAAGATTGGCTACCAGAATGATCCGAGTAACTTCCTTCTGAAGGAAGAAGAATGGCAAACCAGCATCAACATTTCCTCTGCAAACTTTGCCAAGAATGGTAGACACCATTTAATCTCAAAATTGTGCAATGCCATTTTATTACCGATTAATGCTTCGTTTCTGTAGTGCTTCTGCGAAGTCTTCCATATTCTGACTTGAAAGTGCGTTTGGTTAAATATCTGAAAAAAGGCTAATAAACACGTAAAATGTGTCGCTATATTTATGTTTTAGGTCTCAAGAAGTAAAAAAATTAACCAAAAAAGGCAGCTTGATTGAAATATTCTTGTAAAGTCTGGGATAAGAATCTGAGGAAGAATAATAAATGTTGTAATGACGCAGTATCCAATATATAGTAACAGTTGGCTAGGTAACATACTTGTGTTGGGAGGTCAAATAAATAGCTTTGATCTTAAGATTCTATTTATGTTTCGGTGTTCGAAAAGCATATTGAATTGTATTTTTGAATAGCCCCATTTATTTTATAGCTGGCAGCTGTTGTGGGATATATATAAAGCGAATCATGTGTTCTGGTTTTTCTTTTCTTTTCTTTTGGAACAATGTTGTGGAAAAATAAGATTACCTTTGAGGCTAAGGCTTTGTTTTGAATAAGTATGGGGTTACACCAAAGCCTCTCCACGGTCTGTATGTCTTTTTTGTTTATTTTTTTGCTCAGGGTCCGTGGTTGTAGGATGTTTGTACAAAGATCTCCATGAATTGCTGCTGACTAAGCAGTCCATTGGGAATGAAACTCACAATTCAAGGTGACCTTAATACGTAATATATCAGAGAATTGGTTCATGCTTAATATGCGTGCATTGAGTTGCATGCTATTTGTCAACCTCTAAATCGCATATGGGGCTAAAACATTCTTTTTTTACCGTTAAATAGTGGAGATAAAAATTATACATAACCTTTTTCTCCATAAAAAAATACGGTTGAATACTTTGGTTTTCAAGGCAGATAGCATACCGGCCATGGTGATTTGAAGAATATAATTTTTCTTAACAGGTACGTCAACACCAGGATAATGACCGTGGCTATGGATCCTAAACCGGAAATTTTACAAGATCTCATCTTGAAGTTCAGAAACCTAAAGGTATTTAATTCCTAGAGGACTGAACTTCTTGTTGTGTTGAGTCAGTTCAAACGAAATTAAATTTATTTCTAGGCCGTGGAGGAAAAAAAGCATTGCATGTTTTGGAGTGGCTTCAGCAAGAGGTAAAAACATATAATATTACATTAACTAATTTGTTTTGAAATAAATTATTTAACGTTTAAAATAAAGTTATCATCATCAATTTATTATCAGTTTGTCTGTCGCTTCCAGAGAACTTTCCATGTGAGATTAATGTTTATTACTCTCTTCCTGTAAATGATGGGATGAGAGGGCATCTTGAGAGTCAAAAGATATTTCATAAATTAAACTAGACCTGCCTCCAGAATGAACCTTTCGACACTCTGCTTGTTTCAAACCAAATTGCTTATCTCACATTCCTTTTTTTTTCTTTTTTTTTTCATTTGTCATATTCATTTACTTTTTCAGTCCAGACGGGTACTCAGAGGATGGTTGTCATGTAGATACAGCGAAGAGTAACTCAGAAGAAACAGTTTGTAGATGCAATCATTTGACTTACTTTGCTGTCTTAGTTGATTTTGACAGTGGTCGTACAAAGGTAATTTTTTTTTTAATCATCTATGTATTTTTAACGTACTTCCACCGTTGGGTCCACTAATCAATTTTTTTGCTTCCAATTTCTGATACAGCTCTCCAAGAAGGACGGAACGATCCTGGAGACTATCACGTACGTAGGGTTAAGTCTTTCCATCATCGGGATGCTTTTGACAATCGTCTTTTATTCTTTCTTCACGTAAGTACTGTTGCCAAACAATCACTTATGACTTTGAACCTGATTTCATAAAGTTGGCTAGGGTGTGCAAAACTAGATTTCAAAAATCACTTTTGGCAATTGCCATTTGAAAGACCATGGTGCTTATTGGATTAGGCAATCAATGACCGAAATCCGTGCAGTATGGGACGAGTACCACTCGCTATCATACACCATCTGGTTAATCTGCTCTCGAACCACCTTAAAAAATAAAATGTAAAAAGCAGTAGTGTTCCTTCCAATTTCCTTGCAATTAGATATAATATGCATGCTGAATACTTCTTGTATTTATTCATATATTCAAAGTTCATTCGTTTTCTCCTATAGACTTTCAGTTACGTTCGCCTTTGATAACTATCACTGCTTTATTTTATTTTTGTATATATATGTATATTTACTTCATCAGAGATGTTCGTCAACCTCTATCACAAATACGTTTAAGTCTTTCTGCGTCCCTCGGAGCTGGACAAATAATATTTCTTGCCGGGATAAACGCCACAGAAAACATGGTACGTTAAATATCATGCATGGAAGAAATTGTTATTTAACACTTCAGATTTTTCACAGCCAGTAGCATGTTGTTTCTTTCTCTCTTGTAGGCTGCTTGTATCACAGCAGCAGCTCTTATGCAGTATTTTCTGATGGCCGCTTTCTGTTGGATGCTGGTCGAAGGAATTTATCTCTACCTGTTTGTTGTAAAGGTTTACAACATCAACACTAAGATGCACATGTACCATGTCATATCATGGGGTATTTATAACCATTTATTGCCATATTTGGTATATTATTCCCCGACATACACTTCATTCTTCGTTTTCTCTATTTGTAGGTCTTCCTGTCGTCATGGTAGCCATTTCATTGAGCATTGCTGCTGGAAAAGAAGGGATGAAAAGCTTTACCAATGATAAATAGTAAGAAAAACATTTGATGTTTTCTTGTTTCCACTATATTTCAGTTATGGTGGTGATTTTTCTTTCATTTTTTTTTCCCTTGTCTCAAGTTGCTGGTTGTCTTCAACTAATAAGCCGATCTGGATTTTCGTGACATTCGTGGCGTTTATCGAATCAGTAAGTTTATGACTAATTGATGTCTTATGATTATTTTTATTTATATTTTCGAATTGAATATCATGTTTCTCTCTATCGAAGACAATTGTCTGTGTTTTTTTTCCAAATCATAATCATTGTGATTATTTTTTTTAAATTTTTATTTAGTTTAACATTTTGATACTTGTGCGAGTCATAAAGGAGATAACTACACTCGTAGAACCACTAGCGGAAGACAACTATGCTCAGCAAATAAGGTATGACTTGAAATTAAATTTAAAAAAAACATTATTTTTGATGAGGCATGGACTTGTTTTAGCAATGTGAGTTTAAATAATTGCGATTCTATTTCTCCAAACTTAAATGGCTTTTCTCATGGAGTTTTCCAGTTCTTCCCAAGGAATCATTGAACGTCGAGGGGAAACAAAATCCACTGAATCCTTCGAGGCCCGTCACATTACATTTAGTAGAATTACCTTGTTCTATGATACTCGCTTAACTTTCTTATTAATCTGAATCAGTGGGTGGTCTTATAGTGATAAAATTTGGGGGGAAAAAAAGGAAAAAAAGGAAAAAAAACTAACTCTCATATCGCGTTGCAATTGTTCTCATCCTTTAGACTTGGCGTTAAAGCGGGCGTGGTGATGATTCCCCTGCTGGGCGTTTCGTGGTTGTTCGGTTTCCTGTCACCATTGCACAAAGTTTTCACTTACATTTTTACCATCCTCAACTCTACGCAGGTTAGCTTAAACTCGCGATTCGTGATATTGAAATAATCACGCTAGAAAAAGGAAAATCTCGTTATTGGCATGCTTGTAGACATTTTAGTTGTGGCGAAATCAATTTGGTCTTAGAGGCAAATATACTATAATTGATTACTTTGTATATTCATAACATAAAAGTTCTTGCCACTTTTTATGTCACTTTTACAATTGTCACAGGTTTTAATGCTAATACCACATTCATACTAAAGCCCAAACTTACTTAAACTTTTTTGTCTTTCTATTTGCTTGTTTCTTTTTTGTTCTGTTTTATCATAGAAGCGGCTTAAAGTAATTTTTGTGCGCGTCCAGTTTACCACGTTGAAAATACAAGTTAGTGATCACCTGGAAACCATAAAAAATACATTTTCAGCTCGCCGTTGCTGATTTCCAATTAGTTTAACCTGGTCCAACTAATGAACTTTTTTTCTGGTTTAAATGGGATAAAAATTCAGCTTAATTCATTCAAGAAACCCAACATGACCCTTAACCCTTCATACGTTACAAAAGAAAAAAATGATTCTCAACCCTTTTTTTGTTTGTTTGTTTTAGGGCTTCCTGATTTTCGTGCTGCATTGTGTGCGAAACACCCAGGTGAGATGAACTTTGAAAAACAATTTTTTATCTTTTTTTTAAGATTTTTTTGAATTTTTTAATTATGTGGAGTTAAAAATTTTTCCGCTTTTCCACCTGCAGATTCAAGAGCGATTCAAACGAAAGCTGAACACTGTTTTTCCATCTGTATATACCAAAAACTCCGCAATGAAGGGCTCGCAAATTGATCCAAGTGCTGTCGAAGATATAGGGGCGGCTGAATTGCAGTCTTGCGATGAATTTGAACTGAAATAAAATTTAAATAACTGGACTCAGCGGGCTGAAAATAATTATCGAATGTTTGATACGATTGTCAGGTTTGATCTGTCAGGTCGTTCTATTCGCTTCGAGTTACGAGCTCATTGTAATGTTCATGATTGTATTTTAAAGATGTTTAAGGCTAGTTTGAATGTGCTGTGCCCTCGTTTCATGCGCTTTTAGGTCTTAGTATTCTGTGAACAGCATTGTGCTTGACTCTCGCAATCGTTTGAGTTTTAGATCATCAGTTATTTATTTGTTTCGTTATTTTGAAATCCTCTGTGCCAAATGTTTGTTATTATTGAACGACGACACAGTCTCTGACCCTATGATAGACCTCTTGGAGACCTTTCGCGTACTCGCTCGGGCTGCTGCTCAAATGAGAGATAACTAGCAGGCTTAGTTTTCCTTCTTCTGCCGTAGCTATTTTGGTACTTTTCTCTTGGTTCGATTTAGAAAGTCCGGCGAGGTATGTATAAACTCCGTGATGTGGCCAGCGCGTTCACACGTCACAGGTTGCTTGGAATATCAAGACGAAATATTTTATGAATTCTCCCAACCTCCTTTGCTTTCGATGATGCTATGTTAACAAGAAATAAAGTTTTCAATGGTGAAAGTTTGATGCGTGGAATGGAAAGAACGATCTGGCAATAGACACCAGAGAATCGATACCGTTTGAAAGAAGACGTTTTTTTTCATTGCTTATAAAATCGTTTTATTAAATGGCTGTGGAAGAATAAAAGGCGATAATTAGCATACGTATTGAATCGAAAGATAAATTTAAATACTCCCCGTTGACGTGTCACATAATATTTTAAACCTTAGGCTACGCATTTTACTTGGCACGATAATGACGCTCTTGCACCATGCTGTAGAAATTGATTAAGGTCAGTTTGATCAATGTTTTTTACAAAATTGCTTCAAGTCTTTTTTTTTTTTTTTGCTTTGCTACAGTCTTAAGCGGGTGCAAAAGACCAAAATAACTAATTTTTATGGAAAGACACGATGTCAATGTCGTGAATGACAGTAGATTTTCCCACCTTAATCAGCCATAAACAGCTGGTTCTGACTCAAACCAACACAAGCTGCAAACCCCATCCTTTTAACAAGATACTCGTCACTTTAACTACAAATTGTCATTATCCTCTTGTGGGGAGGTATTGGTGTGATTTTTAGCGTATACAAACTTGGGAAGATAGTCTCGCTTCCTTGAGCGCGTGCTAACAGGAATCAGACTAAGTACATCATGATGAAAAATTGTCAAAAATGCTCAACAACTTTAGTGTTAATGACTTTGTCGAGTCAATATAAACGTTATTCATGAAAGATTGATTTTTTTTTCAATCAGAAACATAAGCATTTTTAATGCACATTTATCAAGTGCTCTAACGAGTAATCACTTTATGAATATGTTTAATACGATCAGTTGCATTGTACAAACACTATTTTAACATAGTGCGGGTGCATGTCCTATCTTATTCCTGAGGAGTTACAATGGTATAAACTCTATTCACCTACGACCATGCATCTATAACATCACCTGTGCAGTTTCACTTCAGCTGCAAGTTCCCGTCGATTTGTTTGCTTCTGTGTTTGATGGAAATATGATTTCGTGCAGACTTACATATGGGATACCCGCGATAGTTCCCGCTGGGAAAATTGTTCATTCCTAAAAGCAACTATCGTTAAACGAGATCCCTGATTAAGTTTTCTTTATTTAAAAACATGATTTATCAATTCATTATTATTTCCACGTTAACAGAACTTTAGGTTAAAAAAGTGATTTTCATTATAGTAATAACGATGTGGTAACTTATGATGTGAATCGCAACGTTTCAGCTGCATATTGTTGGTCTTCATCAGGTGATAAGGTTGACTAGTTCGGGCGTTGTCATAAAGCAGGATGCTCCGATGTAATTGATTGGTTTTTCCACAGCTGCAATTAGCGTGTTTTGATCCTCGATGTTATTGAGTTAAGTTTTAAATAGTAGATAATATCTCAGAGCCAACATATCAGATCCAGATAATCGCTGGAAATGTTGGAATTTGTTCAAATTTTATTTAATAACGACTATAATAGCGTGTTTTCCTTTTTTTTTTCCGCAATTCTTGCCCCACTTCTTGTCTATCATAAGAACATCTGTGTAGATATATAGATCATCAAAAGTGGCAAATTACGTCACACCTAACACATCTTGTCCGCAGGAAGAAGAGGGTTGAGCACTTTATCGTTGAAATAAAAGCAACGGAAGGGAGGGAAATTGCACAGCCGATTTGCTTATCGGGATCTTGAATATAAAGCTCGCGCAGGATCACTTAGTCCTGTTAAAGGTTCCCTTTCCTTCCGTGTTGAATTATGTTGCGATCAAAATTTCCTGTATTGGGCAGAATGTAATTTAATATCTGACATTAGCTTAAATTCCAATTTTTTTTGTTGAACCACGCGCTACGTAAATTTTCTAAGGCCGTCATGCGCTTGCCGAGCGCTCTTTACATATGAATTTAGTGTTCAGCACACGCGCATGTAGCTGAGAAAATAGGCAGGGTTTTTCTTTGGCAATTTAGCGTAATCATTCTGCAAAGATATGAACTCAGTCATTACACAATGTGCACTAAAGGAGAAGTTATGCAGTGAGAGAAAGGAAATAATGCAGGTTTATGGCTCAACTATTTCCCGCCGAGCGCACTTCGTTTTCTGATCCGTTAACGGGTGATGATCAACTTCAAAGACCCAGTAAAACTCACATCGAGCAGGTGATCTAACTAAACGAAGAATATATATTTATATATATTTTTCAACCTGGGAAAATTCTGTAGTTCATTTGCGTTCTTACACTTGCCCGAACATATTACTGAATCATTCCTGCCTTCGAAAACAATATTATGCGGGCCTAAAACACACACTCTTATCTCCTGATGGATCGATGACAGTTATATCTGTTCGGGTGCACGTAAATGAACTGATGGCATAATTACGCTAGTTTCCGGTGGACATAATATTTTTTTCCCAAATAACGACTACCTATAAAAGTGGATCATCATTAGTTTTGAGTTGTTTACAATTTTTTCAAAAACCCATTTTCATATCCACGTTAAGAAAACTTTAGCTTGATGAAGCTATTTTCGTGTCTTGAATCACTTGCATCTGTTAAGTAAAACAGCATTCTGCATCTGGTGTAAAGAGCTTTTAGTCTTATTGGTCCGTTTACGAGTGGAATAATAGAACTCTCGCGGCTTATGTCAGCAAAAGCGGTCGAATGTGATGTTTATTACACTCACGTCCTATAAAATAGTTTAAAAAACGTTGACTAAAATCGGCTGCTCTTGTGATTTTACCAAGTCACGGACCATTATAAGGTCGGACATTATAAGGTTGCCGACATGCACTAACGGCAACTTTTGATTGAGTAAGTTGATGGGTGGTGCGATGAGAGGGATTCAATCCAGCAAAATGTCCACAGCCCTGTCTTTATGTTGTGCGCTGAGTAAGTACAAGCTTTACTACTTCTCTTGGTTATGCTCTAGAAACAAAGAAGACAATGAATTAAAAAATGAATTTAAGGAATAAATGATAGGATATCAATATGTCGGTATCGGGGCATCCTGCTACCCTCGGCCGCTTCAAACAAAGAGAGACGCAAGTCAAGTGGCAAGTGTTCATCTCTCTCGTAAAGGTGCTCGACCGTTTCAAGAAAAAAGTTTGCTTCCTTTTCTGTAACGGCGGCAAAACAATCAAACTCCTTGAATTAGCGCTAGAATAACAACAGGAGAATATCACTAGGAATTTCCCATTCTTAGTTAGGGTTTGTTCGGTCAGTTGACGTTTTACCTCAAGTCTTCACATATTTAGGGGCGGAATTGTACTCGACTCCTTTTCGTTTGATAAGAGTCATTTTTGCAGTCAATAAGCTTCTTCAGGGTGACATGATGCCGACCTGCTTTATGTTTTAGATTTTCAACGTTAGCCTTCCAAGGTGAAAGAAAACGTCAAAACCGATGCTAAAGTGCAACAAATAAAAACTGACTAGATGCTATAAGATATTTTGCCAGTACTATTTCACTGTTTGAAATGAAATTGCAAGGAACAGCGAGGTAGTGTAATTCCAAATTTAGCAGTTTATGTACCTTAAAATGTTCTGCAAAAAAAAAAATATTTCCCGAGTTTATAACAATAATCAGTCATAGACTTCCCGTTGGAAGTACATCCATCATGTAAACATATGATTTCGGTTGCATGTTGAGACCTATGCTATTTGTCTGCGTTTAAAACTAGCCTGTGAATGGCGAAAGATAAAAAAGGGAAGATTTCTAAGATGAAACTTAAAAAGAATCCTGGCTCTAAGCACAATTATCGAGGAAACTCGATTAGGAATGGTTGAAGAAACTCACCGAAACAGATAAGGGATCGTGGTTGAAGCGACGCGCACACGGTCAGCAACCATTAACGAGTTCTACCGCAGCGAGCTCAAGCTGCTTTTGAGTTAAAAAAAAAAAGTTCAATCCAAATTTCCGGTCAGCAGATTATTTAACTATGGTCTGGTAAGGGCAACTATTACCCGCAAAATATGTTTTTGCTGACAGGCAAGACAACGAGGGACACTTCTGTGTTTCTATTGGCGATCGGCATTGCGAAAAATTTAGAGTGTTGACATAACTTGGCATGTAGTCACTTAAAGGCGTGAATTATTAATATAACTTTGGAAGGAAAAAGAAAAAAAGAATGCCTTGTCACTACGCGATAACAGAGAATGTAAACCATACGGTTTGCCTTGAAATTCGGTTTTCGGACTCCGTAGCATACCAACCGCAAAACCCGGTGGGGTTTCGTTTTTCGAAGTGAATCTCCCGCAATTACTTTGGACGTTAAAAAGAAAAAAAACCAAGCAAACAAGAACATTATGGGGTGTTAATAGATTGAATATCAGCAGACTGTGGAACCTTAGCAATCTCTGGAACCAGCGGAACTTGCGGAACCGTTATGATGAAAAAAAAAGCCATAAATACTAAAATACCTTAACGCTGTTCGAGATTTTGATTTCGGGTATAAAGAAGATAATGTTATAAGAGAAATATGTTTGTTAGTTCTTTTTTGTTGTTTTTTGTTTGATTATTATTATTTTTTATTATTATTATTATTTTTTTCTATCTACCTTGACGTCCAACCACAGGACACCCAAGTTCCCATAGGGAGCATCCGCGAATTTGCAAATATGTTCTCGTTAACAATGGGTTGGTGAAATATAAGTATTCGAATGTCAATAAACAATCGTGCTCTCAACATTTAAAGATCTGGACTAGTTTTGAATAGGTACAAATTTCACCGCCCAAGTGTTTGTTCTTTTACATCTTGTGAATTTTGTGGCTGGTTCAGGGCAATTTAGCTCGGTTTTAGTTCATCTCCTTTGCCCACTATATAATACTTTTCAAGTTACGTCTGCGAGTAACGACAACCAAACGAATCCCTTGAACATTCGCGAAGGTCAACCATATCCTTAAAATTTTTTTCGATATGTAATAAGTTTTGTTCGACTGGTTGCGGAGATACTGCATTTCTTTTTAAATTCCTCAGTCAGCTCCTTAGGGAAGGTAAAAAAGTCATGGTTAGATTTTAAGGCGCATGTAGCGAATGAAATGCTTTAGTACTAATCTAACCTGAAATCTGAGAAACTCTTTTGTTGTTTCAAATGTTATTTTCAACATAACAATCAAATACTTTGCCCATTTTCTCTTCTACAGTCATCCTTCATTTTATGATGGAATTGCCAGGAACAGGTGAGGCAGTGTAATTACAATTTAATATTTATGTATCTCTAAAAAAACTGTAAAAAAAGGGGTCTTAATGAATTATCAAAATGATTAGTCGTAGACTTCCTGCTGCAATGACATCGTTTTGCGATTTAAAACGTTAGTTGGAAAGCAAAAAAAAAAAAAAATCAAAGACTAACGCTGCTATTGCCCTGATTTCCCCAATTTCCACTTTTAAAACCTTGCCTAATTCTAATTTTTCCTTCGGTGAGGTAGAGGGTTTTGATGCCCATTGTTTTTTTATCGTTAATGGTATATTTTTTTTTCTTCTCCATCTTTATCGTTATTACTATTGTTATCATCAGTATACATTTTTTCGTTTATTTATTTATTCCTTTGTCTCCATCATCAGAATTATCACTATTGTTTCAATCAGTATACATTTTTTTTTCGTTTATTTATTCCATTAATTTTTTCTCATAGAGTGCCAAGCAACCTGTTTCAAAAACTCATCCTACATATTTTCGAAAAGCGGAAGAGATTGGTATCAAAACAGATTCGTCTGTTACAAACAGGGAGGTTACTTAGTCTCCATCGAAACTCAAGAAGAATGGCAGTTTATCAGTCATGAGATTCAAAAGCGTGGTACTTCGAATACTAGTGCGTGGCACATTGGTTTAGAGAAGACATACGCCGGGGATTGGACTTGGGGGAGTGGAGAAAAACTAAATATTTCGAAATGGCGAGATTCTCAGCCAGATGGTAACGACAAGTACGCGGAAATATCTAAGAATGGAGGCCTCTTTAATGGTATCTCTCAGGGTGATAAAAACGCCTTCATTTGTGAGATGCCCGGAGGTAAGATCACATTCCAACCATGAAGTATATTATGTTCTGAAACATTAGCAGTCTTGCACTTGTGTCAGGAAAATTTCTCTTGCTTCTTAAAAGTAAAAATGTTGTTCACATAATATGCTCGGCTCACCTAACTTGTACGTGTGAGCGATGAATGAACTTTTAAGCGTGTATCAGTAGTTGAACATAATGGCCATGACAAAAACGGGGACATATGTTTCGAAAAAAAATGATCACCCTGGGATTTTCCCTTTTTTGCATCGCCTGCAGCTGGAAAAACAGCGATGGAAACTGTACATTTCACAACTTTTGTCGAGCGCGCTGAGATTGGGATAATCTAACCAACGGAATTTTCCCTTGCCACAAGTTACAATCCGTGTTCTTTTAAACATAACGCATCGAAGTACGTATGCCCAAGGTCTTGAGTACCGGTACTGAAGACAGAGTGCACAGTTTTTCCCGACCTTAGCTTATGAATAACAGTTCTTTTTCTTTTAAACTCAACGAAATATTTTCCAAAAGAACCCTAATGATTTAGGGCTCTAATTACGGCAAGATCCTCCATGAACTGAACAATTTTTGAACGAGTAAATGGTAATTGAAACAGACTGAGGTAATGCAAATTAAATAGAGGCTTTACCGAAATATTTTTATTTGCGTAATGGAAAAGGTGATTTAAAAGGCTTCCAAACAAACTTTGAAACATTTTTTTAACAGGTATCTGTCACAACCTGACACATGTAAAGTAGAGAGCGTGTAAGAAACAAAAGCACATGCACGTTTTAAAAAAGAAAACAACAACAACAACATCAACGGCACTGGTTTGGCAAACAAACTTAAGTTCAATGTCTGTCACGGGAATTTTTTCTTTAAAAACAGTCAATGATCTTACAGAAAGTATTACTCACTTCCATCAACTATTGATGAACGAAGTATAGCTCTGTTCAGTCAGTAAATGGAAAGTAATTGTAAGTAAATTTAAATCTGTTTCGAGATTGAGGGAGTTTGCTCGTTTACTTGGTGCAATCGCGTGTGTAAATCTGGTCTTTTGTCAAAAGTGGAATTTTAATGCCGCTTTTTCTCGTTGAATTCCTTCGTTTTCTGTTGTGAAGTTTACGGTACAAATGTCCATATTGAGCGGACTTGCAAAGACTTACCGAAAGCGTATTTAAAGTATAGAACTGAAGATATCGCTCAATGTTTTTTAATGAACAAATTGTTTGGACGAATTCAGATATAAAATGAATGAAAACCCCACCAATTAATTCAATTCTAAACAAATACGTTACGTTCTAACTTCCTGAGTTACTTATAGTGAAGGTCTAGGTTAATTACAAACGGTTTTTATGCCGCGTGTCAACCCATTTAATGGCATATTTGCGACCAAAAATCATTTCAAAACCATTATTTTTGCTGGCAGCCACAGTGACTTGAGAAAGAGAAGGAGAGGATTAGTAAGTAATTAATCAGCTTGATTTGCTTTAAAGTGATTTACGTAAAAATACTTCTCAGCTGGCAAAGCGAAATATATTTATGAAAAAAGGCAACGAAGCTAAGGTTGTAGCTAGCGACTCGAGCAAGCGTTGCAGTGCCGCTAAGCAGACAAAAGAAAATCCGGACCAAAGATTGCAAGACTCGTTACCGTGCCCTCTTAGAAAAACAAATAATAAATACAGCTCTTTTGGAAGAAGTTTTCGGGAAAAAGCGTGTCAGAAGTGCAAGCTATAACCTTGACAGGTATTGTGGGTGGCTTTCAGGTCATGGTCAGACGTCCTCAGGATTTTAGGGAAATCTGAGAAAATGTCATTTTAAGGACGAGTCATCACGGGTTTGAACCTGTTTTTAATACGACTGACTTTAAATTCCAAACTGCATGAAAAACGGAAAAAAAGCACAAGCAAACCCTAATTAATTTATCTTTACTTACTTTACATGTCAATGTTGATTACCGCCACCTAGATAATCTTTTGAGTTTGTCGCATGTACTTTAAATTGTTGTTTTCGTTTTTTCCACAACCTTTCCAATAACAACTGTATGCGGTGAACTGCGTATCTCCAGTTACACATTTATAAGAACTTACATTCACATTTAATTTTACGTTTTTTAAGTCTGTTCAGATGGGGGAGGAAGAATAGGGGGCGGGGTGAGGGTGGTGTCAGCTCAACAAGGATATAATTAATTTTCAAAAACTCGACTACCAAAATTACATGAACTCACAGATAATCTTAGCTGATGTGAAGTTAACTAATTCAGAAAAGCAGGTTAGAGATGGCGGACGCCGTAAGGAAGAAAGATGTATAGTATTAATTGACAATGATCAAACATAAACTGGAGATGTTAAAAAAAAAAAAACAGGAATCAAAAAAAAAATCATAAAACTGTAAAAAAAAAAGGAATTGTATGAAAAAGTCCCGTTTTCTTTCTCATTTATTTTTCTCCTTTATTATGATTGTGATTTTAATCTTTTTTTTTCTTAATGGTCCTGGCTCTGGAACAGAGAAACCTGCCCTCGCCCTCGCCCTCGCCCTCGCCCTCGCCCTCGCCCTCGCCCTCGCCCTCGCCCTCGCCCTCGCCCTCGCCCTCGCCCTCGCCCTCGCCCTCGCCCTCGCCCTCGCCCTCGCCCTCGCCCTCGCCCTCGCCCTCGCCCTCGCCCTCGCCCTCGCCCTCGCCCTCGCCCTCGCCCTCGCCCTCGCCCTCGCCCTCGCCCTCGCCCTCGCCCTCGCCCTCGCCCTCGCCCTCGCCCTCGCCCTCGCCCTCGCCCTCGCCCTCGCCCTCGCCCTCGCCCTCGCCCTCGCCCTCGCCCTCGCCCTCGCCCTCGCCCTCGCCCTCGCCCTCGCCCTCGCCCTCGCCCTCGCCCTCGCCCTCGCCCTCGCCCTCGCCCTCGCCCTCGCCCTCGGAGGGAAATTGCATGGAGGAGGTTATGCACATGTGCGGTTGCGTGCCTAACTTGGAGACCCCAATCGGGCGCACCAAGAAGCTTAGATACAGAGTGATAAAGTACGCATTTACCAGAGTTCGTGCAGCGTACCGCGGGCACCTGGTTACTGATTACAGAGGGCTTCACGCGGGCTAGCAGAGTTTAAGCAGCGCAAACAAAGGAATTTGGCGTTTTGAGCGGAAAGTCATACTGATCAGTTCGTAGTTGAAAGCTTCATTTATTCTCGGTAATTACACTGCAAGAGAAACGCTAAAGACGACATGAAAAGACTGATTTGAAACTGCGAATATCTATCGAAGAGCGACGTGAGAAGGAAAGACAAAGAGCTCCGGAAAAAAAAAGACTGAAAAGAGGTCAACAACAAAGAAAAAGCAAACTACAGAGGAGCCGAGAAAGGAGAGACAGGAGGTAAGTTGATGCTTATCTAGTTTTCTCCTACGCTAAGTCCCAAAACAATTTTAACAGTCGTTAAACAATTCATTACGGTTTTACAACAGTGACTTATTCAAACAATACTCTACATATTCAAAACTGTTTACATAATGTCTTTCATAATTATACACATTCTATTTGCCCTTCACACTTCTTGGCATCGGTACTTTCGAGCGATTTTTTTTCAAGGCCGCGTGAAGGGTAGCACATCGACCGAAAAATGACTACCCTCAAAGTTAAGTCAGAGATTCTGTAATGTGAACTTACAAACGTGGTAAAGTTTCTTGCCCAGATTTGCTTCTTTATTCTGGAAAATTTGCGAAAACTGAAACGAGCGTCGGTAGACGTAACTTAGCGGAAAGTAATGCCCCGAGTTGAGACAAATGAACTTTGCACGTGAAAAGTGCAAAAGAAAGCAGGCTCTTCTCAATTTGACAGATATTTATTTGAAGGATTGACGAATGTTTTAAGTTTAAAACGGGACCATTTTATTAAATTTGAAGCTCGTGGAACGCTATTGGAAATCACCAATATTTCAAAATACAAATATCGCATTTCCTAGCAATTTTCAAATTAATACTTTCCCTGTGTGGTATACCTCAGTATCGGCTCAGATTAAGCTCGTAATGAGTGGAATAAGTATTGTTTTCGAGGATATAAAAATTAGTTTAGGGCTTTGCATTTCCGCACGGAAAGACCAGGCTAAACTTTTTAAAAATCGTAACATCGTCTTTACGTCATGACGGACATTCTCTAACTGAGCACGCCATTCTTAAATCCAAAACTCTTAGCAAATTTTAGCAGTAAGCAACGTCCTCGATCAGTGAAATCAATACAATAAGCTACCCTAACGACGACAGACTGGTTTTTTATAACTTCTTTCGTTTCAAATTGTCATTTATTTCCCATGGCGAAATTGTCTACAATAACACATTTTGTAAAGTAGCTGCAGGCGTCTTGTTTTTCTTTCCATGTTCGAACACATTTAAGTTGTAAGATAGTTTTGAGATAAAATTGAGCTTCCTAGTGGACTTGAAAAAGAACGATTCAATCATTTACAGAAGTAAGTCAACAGTTCTTTTCCAAACTTTGAAGAAGGACAGCAATCTGAAATTAGTGTAGGTGTAACACACTAAAACACTCAAGGGTTCTTCACTCAAGGCTGAACGTATTGCAATCTTGCTCACATCTTGCAATCTTACGGCCACAAATAATCGTCAAAACTCAAAGTTTTTTCAAAATTTCGACTGTAAAATTAGGGAAATTCTAAAGTTAAACTTTATCATCCCAAAGAAAACAAAAAAATCACAGAATACAGAAGGGAAACTTCAATTGTGCGAACTGATTTCCTCCACTGCCTTTCATATTTTTGATCAAATAAACTTCAATCAGTTGGAAAGGGTTTCCTTGAATTATATTGTAAATTGCATTTTAAATTACCGAGGTAGACTTCTTCTCAAATGGTCAGCTTGTAAAATATTGCTTCTCAAATTTTACTCACTTATAGATACTAAAAATATATGGTTGCAAGAAAAAGCACATGGCACCAAATCAAAGGGCTCTTGGAGCCAGCTCATTCATTTGCATTTATTTCTTGGACTTGCTGAATATAGGTACAGTTAAATTCGTTTTATATGAACTTTCAAGACTTTTGGATTAAATTTTATTTTATTTTTGCGCAGTTGTGTGTTAAGAAAACTTGTGCATTCGTCGTGAAGGGAATTGGAAAAAAGGTTATGTTGGCTGAAGGTGGGATGGGCAGAGGTAATTAGGCAGGCAGTGTTCTTTTTGTTGGTGTGTGTGTGTTTGTGGGGCGGTTCCTCATGTAAGCCAATAACAATATAAGGCACATATGCCCAAACCAGTGTGTGTATACCCCTGAACGTTGAGGACCAAGAAAAAGTATACATTCTCAGTCTGCATTTTGTACCCAGTCTGCAGTCTGCAGTCTGCAGTCTGCAGTCTGCAGTCTGCAGTCTGCATTTTGTACCGACCGGATTTGTATCGCTGTTTTTTGTTCGAGCGAGCCTCGAGTCCGGACCGAAATATCGGGGCTCGAAAAATTATTTTAGTGAGACTATCTTGGCCGCTATGATTGATGTGTGGACTGTATGTTGAAGAGCTCCCAAGGACAAGCACAATCATGGAGCAATGATTACTTTATACCAACTGAGGACGAACGCTTCCGCGGCTTAACAATATGGCTGCCTCTGATACCCTTCTGCGTGATCACAGCGTGTTGAAATGAGCTCGCTACGGGTCCCCTAGGTGTGGACATTTTGGCTTCTCAATTCAAGTTGCATTTTTAGAAATTCGGAACTGTAATTTGTGGTTATTATCTTTATCAAACCCTACAAACATTTCATTTTTTTCCGCGTGAATTTCTTAGCTTCACCGAAATTAATTTAGATTTTTACTAAGTGGGGAGCAGTAGGATGCGAGACTATTTCCGTTGACAGTCTTCAGTGCAACTTCCGTCCACGGAATACAACTCCCGTCCACGGAATACAACTTCCGTCCACGGAATACAACTTCCGTCCACGGAATACAACTTCCGTCAACGGAATACAACTTCCGTCCACGGTCGAGAACTTCCGTCAACATCTGCTTTACCTCAATATCTCATTCATTGCTTTCAGCATGAATGAGCTAAAGAAACAAACTGAAGTGACTATACCTGTACATGAAGATCATAAAATTTTGAAACATTTGTTTTTATTGGTGATTGACTTGTGATATTTTTTAAGTTTTTCCTACTCATCTGCAGGTTAATTAGATTTTGTATTTTACATTCAATTAACAATTGGTTCTTACGTCAGCGTGCCTTCATCGATGAAGCACGCGGGAAGTTTAGAGAGCACGAAAGATGCGTAAGAGTTGCTCAACGCTTAGCCGTGAGCAACTCCAGCTTTTTGAGTGCTCTCCAAACTTTCTGCGTGCTTCATCGATCAACGCACAACTGACGTATGAATAAATTGTTTTATAACATTTTCAACCACATGGAAAAATTTTTTTCTCAAGAGATTTGTTTGCTGACGTCATGAGCGTGCACAATAGGAATATGAAGGACGCTCGCGCAATTGAATTTGATTAGACAAATATACTAGCTATGTTATAAACTTGGTTAGATTTATTCATTGCTACTGTTTCATCATGGCTTGTTTGCATGAAACAGTAACTGTAATTTAGATTAAGAGATGTTTTTGAGGCAACATCAAGGATGAATTATCTTTTAAAATGAAATACTTCAGTAACTCTCTTCATTTCTCTTCGATGCATCATCATTTAGTATTTCTGGAGGACAATTAAAGGAAGCGGGTTGTAAAAAAAGTAATAATTTTTTATTCAGCTCAGTATTTAAACATGAGAGTAACATTTTATGTTTTCACATGTAACAGGATGGTCCAGCTGAAGATGGCCCGGAAAAGTGGTGAAACTTGAGGAAACTTGAGGGCTTAATTGGTAAATACGTCTTGGCTTGTACTTCTGATGATAACAGTTTGCTGACAGAGGAAATTGAAATGTCAGTCCCTATACAGGAATGTACCTTTCATCTGACCTTTACAATGAGAACTGAAATGATGTATTTGTGATTGGCACAACTACTTTATTTATAGTGGAACCCCCCTTCACCCCTGAGAAAAAAAGTTAATGATTTTTTGTAAACACGAATGTATGAGAGAAGCTCTGGAGCTATTGACCCTGTTTTTGTTAGAATGCATAAGGTTCAATGATTGTAATGATTATTTGTCAGCTATCAAACTTTTCACTTATATTAATCATAGTTGTAACTGCATTATTGCCATACGTACAAATTCTCTTATTCAGAACATGCACAGAGAACAGTGTTGAGAATATACACAATGATCTTAGGGTGTAAAAAGGATGAGTACGTTATTTATATTTTGACACATTGAGATTGAATCAATTCACATCCACATAGTGCAGAAGGCAAGAATATGAGAGCTATAACTTGATAGGTTGATAGTAACAGTCATTAACATTGTCTTATTCACGGTGAATGAGGCAGTGATGAGATGATAACCTCCTTATTTGTTTGACAGTTTGCCCTCGTATCGCTGACTGATCCCCCCTCAAATAACTGATGACTGGTCTGAGGGGAGGGTAATTCTCATAAATTCTCTTAAATGAAATTGGAACAATGCTCTCACAACTTGAAAAGCATCCGGCTGGAAAATTGTCAGCAGATACAATGTAAACCCTTTGCACCTTAACATCTGTATGCATATTTTCCATACTGTTCTCTACACGTTTCCCAAGTTGCTGAATCAAGTAGAACAATCAAAAGCTTCTTAGGGTTGGTGATCATCTCTTTTATTCTCATGGGCTTAATGTGTGACTCAGGGGTGGTACTGTGGGGAGAGATTAAATGTGAGTCATTGTTAGAAGGGTTTTAAGGATTAATGCGTAAACTGTATTTGAAGGTTATCGTTCCAGGTAGGCTAACATTCATAAATTACCGGTAGTTGTACATAAGTCTTGATCGTGTTGTCGCAAGAACGTTTGACTCAATTTGATTTAAATAACCTAAACTGAATAAGTAGAAATATGGAATTTATTTTTCATTCTCCTTTAAGTGAGCATCAAAGTTTTGAAGTCATCACATGAGGTTTATATCACAGGTTTATAGGAAATCTGCATAAGTACGAGTTTTGTCAACATTAAAGCTGTTAATGCATGTGTACGGGCACATGTAGATGTTGAAAAAACTGTTAACCCTTTAACTTCCAAGATCTAATTTTTAACTCTCCCTCTAGCTGCCACACATTTCTCAGTTAGTTGGATGTCACAGGGAGATGTTACATGTTAATCACTTCTGGGAGTTAAAGGGTTAAATGCGGCGAATATTTTGCTTAGATTTCTCATTAAAGTAACCTGTATGAGTATACTCCTTTTTTTTTATAATCTTGCTTTTCCAGCTCACGCTGCATTCTAATTTTTCGACTAAATTCTATTTTCTTTCAATATATCTGGAACTCCTGGTGTTAGATATCACAGGTCTATTTAGAACTTTTCTGTACCGGTAATTGAAAGAAATTTTGCAGCTGTTGGCACATAAAGTTTTCCCCTGACTCTGTTAATGGTCTATTAGGTGTAAGGATTGGGACTGATAGTAATACTTACGATTTTTCTACATCAATAACCCCTACAGCAATACCCCCTAGAGGGGGGGACTGCTCCATCACTCCGCCAAGCGGCATCTCACTGGAGACTAATTTCAGTCTGAGCTGTAGCAACTGGGAAAGTGACAACACCCCTCTGTCCTACCAGTTTCAATACAGGCTAGAGAATGGCTTGTACAATGTGTTATATCGTGGCGTTAACAACAACATAACTACCTCTTGGATACCGCCTGGGATCAGTACAGATAATTTTACTGTCAAAGTTATCGCTACAGTGACCTACAATTGTGGAATTTCTGCCTCCCCAGTCTCTTTGAAAGTTCAGGTAGGTCGCTAACCATTAGTTTAATGTTTAGCGTGAAAGGATGTGAGAATATTTGATTTCTTTTAGTCCCCATTAGTAATAGATTAATTATCGTTATAGATAACTACTTTTGACTTTTGCAGATCAAGCCATCTCCGAATGTAACACCCGATTTTATCGCAAACCTTCGTGAGAAATTCATTAAGATCAAAAACCTGAGAGAAGCGGCGCTAATAGCAAACGCTTTACTTCTATCAGTTTCACATGAAACCTCAATGGATTTGCAGGAGAAATACAAGGTACTTTTCAAACCCAATTCGTTACTTAAAAAGTGAAACAAAACTAGTTCATTCTGATAGTATCCGAAAAGCAAAGAGTTTGCCAAGGGCCAAACGTGCAAAAAAATGCGAAGACATTTATATGAAGAAAATAATAACAATAAAAAAAATCAACTTTCGTAGAACAGACAAGTATAATACATTAAATATATCAACATACTTTTGAGAAAAATGGAAGCTTATGCGTCAAATATCTGATGGTTTTGCAGTACGAGAATCGTTTCGTGCATGTTAAGCGTTGACTTTCCATTATTCTCGCGTTTCACCTTCGGTTCTGACGAATGAAGAATGCTGAGGAGAATGCTTTGAATAAATTTCAAAGGAATACTTACAACGTCTTGAAATTGAGGTTTGAAAATACATTCATGGGCAGAAATCACCAAATATTCCTTTTTTTTTTCCCTAGACGTTTTCGGTGATTTGATGCATTTAGATCAATCATGCCCTTGCAAATCATTTGATGGGTTTTAACTGGCAATGTCATAGGGAAACCTGATACGTTGAGTCTAAATATGTCTTTAGATCTATATCTTTGGAACGAGCCTCACATGGGGGATACAGTCTGGTTGCCTATTTCTTTACTGGTTTAAATAACTTTAAGCTAAAATCTTTATGGTTGTTTAAGGTGATGAAAGACATCCTAGATAAAATTTCGCCCCTGGAAACGAAAACTGTCTTCGACCTGCTTCAAAAATCATCAGTTATCGGCTCTGCTCTTCAGGTTGTGTAGAAAGTGCCCCATCAGTTTTTTGTAAGTTAATTACGTAATATTGTTCGGGGCTAGAATAGCGTTAGTGGTTACGTCAAGTTTTCATACCGTAAAAATATTTGACCAGAAAAGCTCAGAAAAACAGCAATAACAACAACAGCAAAGACGAAGAAAACGGAAATGAACAAGCATAAAAACAAGCAACTATTGCGTTATCAAATGAACCAACCTATAGTTTTGTACATACTTTAACTAATTCGCCACAAATTTTCTCTAGGACGGTCATAGGAAAGAAATCTGAAAGCAAGCATTTTAGCTTCATTTAAATTCATTTGCACTCCACAGAATTTCTCCTTATCTGCTATCAGTTCAATGACGTCACGACTATGGTCTCTTGCCCAGAAACAAGACGTAGCAGAGATACCACTGACAAAGCAATTAGCAGAAAACTTAGCTTCATGTCTTAATAGCGTGTTGGAGGCAGCAGTGATTGCATCAGAAAACTTCACATCAAGTTTTCAACAACTGGTACTGTAATATACATTAGTCTATATTCATTGGCGAATGGTCCATGGATGATTGTTGTAAACTTAACCGTTACTCCCGTCTTCATTCATATTTGGGACCTTGTAAGGATTTTTTGTTTGTATGTTTGTTTTAAGCTTGCGAAAATCCATAGTTTGTTTACATTATATGGTTATTTATGAAAATTTCTACAGGGTAAACTACTGGTGAAGATTTCAATGAGGACCCTCGAGAAAGTTGCAGACTCAGTGTTGGCCTTGACAGTACCTGATGAAAGCACGATATCATTCACGGCAGGACAACTATCCATGACACTCGGAAGATACAGCCTTCATAGACTTTCAGGACTGAAAATAAAAGCAGGAAAAGGCCGGTTTATCTTACCGTCTAAAAGCCAATTGTTACTGTCTGGAGTAAACAAAACAAGTTTTGTAAATGTTCAGGTAAGTATTCCTGCCCTTCAGGCAAATTTCAATCCAAGTTTTTTTTGCAGATACCGACACCAGTCAAGTTAAAATAGCACTTTATGTACCTTAAAGGTTGCTTATTACCTCCAGCAATCATATTTCTTGTTTTGCTTTTGACGTGTTCAACTCTGGCACTTGGGCAGCAAAAAAGAATCGAGTCGTGTGACCGAAGAGACCACGTGAATGTTATTTATTTTTCGTTGTTTTTCAAATACATTTTCAGTTTTATTTTGATCTCAACTTATGACAACTTATGATTAATAGTAAGAAGGATTACCATGTTTACGTGTTCAATTATAGCAGTCCACAAAAACGAACAAGCAAAATTCTTAATTATTCTTCTTTTAGATGCTCTCATTTTCTTTCAATCCTTACACTTGGGACGCCACAAAGGAGCGAGTTGGCTCTGATGTTGTAACCCTGCAGTTGAAAAACAACGACAGCGAGCTTATTAAAGTATCAAATCTTACGGAAGGCATTGTTATCGTCACGCCTTTAAAACTTCAGAAAATCTCTGCTTCAGAAAAGTCATGGTATTTCACAAAGAACGATGATCTACGTTTCCACGAGATAAACGTCAAGTATAAAAACACCCTGCTGATGCTGGAAATCGAACCTCAAGATCCAACCGTACATCTATTTGTTTATATGCGTTTTGGTCAGCGACCGACAACTCAAAACTACGACTTCAATGCTACTATCTCTCATGACAAAAAGTGTGTTTGGATGATAAGTGCTAATAACAAAAGTGAAGGGCAAACAGTTTGCTCCTTGAATCCACATGCACCGATACAAGTTCTGGCTGAGCGTCCCGGGAAGTACTTTCTCGGCTTAAAAAATTACAATGCCACAATTAACTTATCTCATAAAAGGAAGAAAAGATCTTGTCTTGGTGGAAGGCGAAGGAAGCGCTCCTGCGTCGAAGTCAAAGATCCACCACCCTCCCCACCCCAGACTGAAAAGGTCTCTGTGATACCAGTCTATGATTCCAAAACAGACCAGAACTTCACTCTAAAAGTGGCCTCAGCTAGTTGTGTTTACTGGTCAGAAAATTCTGACAAGTGGATATCATCTGGCTGTCGGGTAAGTGAAAAGTTAAGGGACGATTTTCAGGACAATCTTTTTTTTTTATAATTTGACATTGCATTCGACAAAGTTCAGATGATTTGAGCTTTCCCGAGTATTGTTTGCAAAAGCACTGTCGTCTTGTGGTAGTCTTAACTCATTAAGCTTATCATTGAATTCAGGCTAATCTTTGACTAGACAAAAGTCGAATCGATTTGATAACCAGCTGGGGCCTAGCAGCGCCTTTAAACAGAAAAGATACAGTGCGATCAGTGTTGACAGCCAAAATGATAATTTTTATTGTTAACATCTTCCTTGTATTTTATAATTTCAGGTTTTAGCAGAATTAAATGGATTTTTAAAGTGCAGCTGTAGCCATTTGACATCATTTGGGGGAAGTCTCTTAGTCGAACCGAATCCTATTGACTTCGACAAGGTTCTAGTCGAGTTTCAGCAGTTATCAGAAACTGGAAATATTGCAGTTATCGTGGCTATTGGGGTGGTTTTATTGTGTTATATGACTGTGCTTGTTGTCGTAAGGAAATGCGACAAGGAAGACGCGAAAAATGTAAGTGTCGAACTAGATTTTGCTTAGGACCATTGTTTTAACAGAGCATGCTCTCCAGTATAACCCTTTCACTTTCATGATCTGGTCGTCAATTCTTTCCTCCAGTTGCCATACATCTTTATTTTTTTGCAAAAAAGTCATGAAAAGTTGCTAATAGATCAAGATAACAACTTCTCCCTGATAAATTTGAATATTCTCATAACCTTGTACCTGGATAATGCGCGGACATTTTTGGGAGAAGCACATGTTAATAATCTCTGGGAGTTAAAAGGTTTAAATAAGAAAGGTTTTAATGTTGACAACATGATTAGTTTTCAAGGTTTTTTGAGATTGAAATTTTAACTTGAAACTGCGTTGAGCATATCATTGAAAAAAAATTATGTTTAAAAGTGAAGTGACGGCCAATTAAATTAAACTGTTTACAAAGTTTCCTTGTTTTTTTTCTCTTTTTGGAATGGGAAAAAAGGCGAATTAAGAATACAAATTAGCTAGCTGTGTTAAGAACTCATGGTTTATCATGTTTTTCTAGAGGGAATTACCGATCCAACTTCCATCATCTTCAAGCAGCACCTATGAATACGTTATAGTGATTACCACAGGGGCTTGGAAAAACTCCAGCACGACTGCTCATGTTGCTTTGGAGATCTACGGTTCTGAAGGAAAGAGTGGTATTCTTCAGCTTAGCCAAGAAGAGCCTGGTGCAGTTCATACTTTATTCTCTCGAGGTAATTCAGATGTTTTTGTACTTTATGTTAACAAATCACTTGGTTCGATTCAAGAATTACAGATTGGACATGATAATTTTGGAGATAATCCCTCGTGGTACCTGGAGGAAATTGTCA
>NC_089316.1:23712996-23772996 GCF_036669915.1 Pocillopora verrucosa | reverse complement strand
GTGAAATGAATACCAAAAAAATACTTCCTAATCATGATCTTTTGTTCCAACTTTCAGCGCAATGTAAAGTCCTAAACTATATGGAAACATCGTTCCAAGAATGTTTCAAAGGATACTCGACAAAGAACGAAGACAAGACCGCCTACAACAAACCAGGCTGGAGGCCTGTCGACAATGCTGCGAGGAATGACGAGTTCTTACAACTTTGCCCAAAGCCATGGCGATATCAACATGCCGAGGAAACCGACACTACACCCAGGTGGGGACATTTCTCCTTTTATGATGGAGGAGGATTTGTAGCAGACCTCGGTTATAATAACCATACGGGGTTCAGCATAGTAACAAATTTACAAAACAACGGTTGGCTTGACAGGCAAACCAGAGTTGTCCTGGCAGAGTTTTCCACATTCAATCCGTCGGTGAATATTTTAAGTGTTGCCACATACTTCTATGAAGTTCATGCATCTGGACTGAGAGCAGCCTCCGTGCAAATTCGTGTTCTTTCACTTGATTCTACGGGCACACCCTCGCATCAGTTTTATTTGATTTGCTTGTTCCTGTACATTGTATTCGTTTTCCTGTATTTCGGAAGGGAAATTTTCAGACTTTACAGTCATCGTTCTCGATATTTCAAGTCTATCTGGAATTGGGTCGAGATATTTCAAATTGTTTTTTCTCTGATTTCCGTGGTGATGTACATAATACGACAAAGTAAAACCATTTCAACCATGGGTAAACTGCATAAAAACATTTACGGAAATCTAAGTTTCCAAGAAGCTATCACTTGCCAAGAAGTGGAAAATGTGGTACTTGGAATTCTTACTTTCATCGTTACCACCAAGCTATTGCGAATCATTCGCTTCAACAACTATGTTGCTCTATTCTCCGCAACATTGAAGATATCTGCACGATCTTTGTTATCCTTCAGCATCGTTTTATACATTTTCTTTGTGGCATTTTTGCACTTTGGTGTCTTAGTATTTGGCTGTGTATCTGAGCGCTACTCTTCGGTGCTAAAAGGAGCCTATTTCCAACTCGAGCTAACTCTTGGTCGAGTGAAAGCTAGACCAATCAATGAATTAGCACAGGCCGACACCATATACGCCAAAATATTCGCCTTCTTAATTCTCTTCACTCTTACTATTCTCTGTATGAACTTCTTTATTGGCATAATCAACGATGCTCTTTTGGATGCTAAGGAGTTTGTGAGCGAAAGTGAGCTGTATGATCTTATCGATGAGAACCGTTGCTCGAGCTCAAAAGAAAGAAAAGAGTTTTTCGATGCAATCAGTAACAAGTTGAAACAGTCGAGAACCTCTAAAACGTCAGCAGAAGTGAAGGACAAAGAGTCTGGAAACATTGGCCTTGACCCCATGAACAATTCCAATCTTAACTTTGATTTAATAAGTCAAGCTATCATAGCTTGGAGGAAGAAAAGATCCAGAGAAACAATAGATAAACAGCAATGCAGTACAAGGAGACAAGCATTGTTCGACAGGATAAGCAACATGTTAAAATCTCTGAAAGGTGAAAGCAATGACGACTGCAGCAAACGTAGAGAAAAAAAGAAAGTAAGATTTCAAGAGGATGTCGTCGAGTCTTCCCTCCGTAAATTACGTAAGAGAGAACATGACCTGTTACAGCGGCTGGAGAGTATTGTTTTGAGACGAATATGTTCGAGCCTCAATGACTTTAAAGATTTTAAAATTGTATTTGAGACTATTGATCATTTTACTGTTTAGCAACAAGTAGCCTTTACTTATCTTATTTAATATATTTGATTGGTTTCATTTATTGAAATATAATTATGAAATTGAATTAGTGTTTTCCATGAATAAGACTCACCTATTTACTCACTTAGACAGTTTCTTTGTTCGGAGAAATTAGCACCACTATGCTACTCTAAAAATTTTGAACGGAAGTAAAGTTATGTATGTATGAATGTATGTAGGATTAAAATTCTGCTTGTATCGAGCGTATTGACCCACTCCATTGGTGACGACTGATCCCCCACCTGTGCCCCCTTAAAACCATGGGGTCCCCCCTTCCGCCAGACGATTGATAATGACTGATCTCAATAAGGAGCATTTCACGCGAGCTCCAAAAATTAATTTATTTCATTGATGTCAACAAAGGGCCCAAACGCAGTGGGCCGCGACCATGTCCAAACCCTTCACGTCCGTGGTAAGCTAGATGGCGCTTCCTGCGTAAGTGATAGCTTGTCAGTCACATTTTCCCCAATTAGCTCTTGCAAGCACGTTCTTGGTTGTCAGGTACGCGAAAACCAACTGAAACTTGTTTATTCGGGCGGTTTGCTGGTTAAACCGCGTAGTGATGTCTAAAACTGCACCTTATAAATGTTGCGTACAGAGGGGACGCTAAAAGCAATTCTTTGTTCGACAAGCATCAGGGAAAGATGTATAGAGATGTATATAGCCACGCTCTAACACCAACAATCAAAGCGTAAGGATTTTATTCAAATATATTTATTAAATAAGTATTCTACATTGTAATATTAGCGTAAAATAAGTTCGCAGCAAATACATTTTCAATGTTGTTCCAGTGCTGATAATTTTGGCTGCATATTACCTCCAGTGCACAGAGTTGAATAATTCCACCGGTTCAAAACCTCGCCAAAAAAGGGCCATAAAAGTTACATGAAACGTAAAGGGTATTTAAACTTTCGGTGGCTTTAAAAAGCAAGCTGGATGCTTGTTGACCTCCTGCGATATGGAAATTAATTAAAAAGGTCTAAATTGCTGAGGTAAACATTCATCAGAAACTCCGCATGTCCTTTCCGTTGAACACGTGAGAGGGCTTTGTCGGTATAACATTTTTTGTGGCTAATACGAGCTTTCTCAAAGCTGGAATAAAAACCAATTTAGGAAAGAGAAGGTAATTGAACTGGAACTTCGTTGTACTGATCACAATGTTTACTGTACAAACAAAATCGTGTAAGGGTGTGCTATTTACCGAGAAAACGGCTTTTTATTATTTGAATTTACAGAAGTTTCGGGACGCAAAACGCGAAAACAGTAAAATTTTAGGAGGAAGGGATCGCTAAGTATCATCAACGTTTTTTGTGTATAGCTTTTTTCATTGTTGTTGTTTTCACGAGGCCCGTATTTAAAAAGTGCAATATCAGTTTCCTCTACTTGCAATCCAAGTCGCTACTCTCAATGACCAGCGGTTGCATGCATACCAAAGAACATTTAAGTTAGAGGTTACACTAATGGTTTGAAGTGACCATCAATCTTCTCGACTGTAGCAACTTAATTCACCGCCGATTCTAAAGCCTGCTGAACATTTTGAATTTTGAAGGACCGTTAGTCGATGCAAAGTATAAAATATTCATTTGCGAGTCTTATCGACGGTTGGTGCGTAAATGGACACAAAAGTTGGGTGACGGGTACAAGGTACGTTGTCATAGTTAGGAGCCTGCTTTGCTTAGTATCTTGGCTTCGGGGTTCTATATCGTGCCTGTGTGGCTAATAAAACAAAACAAACAATAAGGAATTGTAGAAAAGAATTTTGGTAAGCAAAATTCGTAAAAAAATAAGATGTGATTGACATGTGACATCTTTAGCACGGGGAGGTGAGTATTTTTGGGAGATCACATGATTTTCAAGGGGAAAGGAGAATCAATCGTTGCCAACAGAGTATAAAGGGGGGCTATATAAGTTTGAATGCAAATTAACTGCCAATAAGGGGTCACCCAACCAAAACCATCCCCTTCACCATTTTTTTTTTTTTTCAATGAGAGAACTTACCTTTGGGAAGCATTTCATCATCTTCGTCATTGTTCAGCATTCTCCTTTGTTTACGAAGCCTTTGTCTGCAACATGAATCATGACAGCAGAACTGCAAGTTAGGGGTGGATGCTGATCTCACATTTATGGACATCAAAACAGAGACTTCTACTTTCGTGTCGTGCAAATTAAACTTACATGGATTCACACAGCTATAGATAGTATTGGTAACTATTTTTATATCTTTGTGTCAAGCTTTATTGGGGAAGATCAAAACGGAAAAAAATATACAAACATAAATAATTAAAACCCAAAAAGAGTGGGCATGAACGGGACACTCAGACCAATGCGGGGTGTCTACCGTAGGAAAATATATACGGAAAATTAAAATCCAGTCGTAATGAGAAGAAAAACTAATTGTAGAACAATTGAATTGTTCAAAATGAGAAAGTTGAGAACGATGGCTGAAGCCAAAGATGAAAATGGCAGCGAAGCTCTTTCTATTGGAATTTAATCCCCTGAATATGCAAAATCTTTTGTCAGTGTGCTCACACATGGCGAGTAGAGAAATTTTTGTCAAGTTTCTACTACTTAACTTTTATTAGAAATGACTGATTGGAATGCTATTGAATGTTGCTCACTTTCTGGGCCAATAAGAAATAAAAAACAAAGGGCCGGTTATCAACACGAGGTGTAATCCAAACCGCTGTTTTACGCAAGCAGTGGGCTTGAGGTATCATTTAAAAGAGGGTTAGCTTTCAGCCCTCTTGACGCTGTTCACAAAAACATATGTTCAGAAAAAAGATTCAGCTATATTCAAGATAGTTTAGAACGCTGTTTTGTTAAAACAACGGCTAAACTTTGTTTTATTAACCCGCCAGAGACTTTAACTATAACTTTGATATAATCTTATCCTCTCAGTTACTAAAGTGCAAGTAAGCACACAGCGAACAAAACAGTTTCGAGACCTAAATCTCTAAATACAGTATGAGTGCTTCACCCTCAGGTGTAATATGTTATTTTTAAAGAAATGAAAGTCCCTTTCTCAACCTTAAGTTATTGTCGAACAGCCGGGCTTTGATATTAGAGAACGTTATCCAGAGAATGACGTTTTTTCAGGCCTTTAGAGCACAGGGTTAATCATTCTCTCATCGTTTCACGCAGATAAATTATATATATTATATATATAATATTATATATTATATATATTATACCGCCGATTCCAGGCCCATATTATACCGCCGATTCCAGGCACGAAAACTGAGGAAGCAGCTATAATGTACACGATCATCCAGTCTGAAAGAAAACACAACGAAATTATAGTGACGTGCGCTTAGCTTCCCTAACTGAAGACCTTGGATTATTTTAGCACCAAAGGCAAGCTAATGCAATTTATTTTGTATTGATTTTCTGTAAAATTGAGTTATAAGGTACACATTTCAATTGCGATGCAAATTGAGCTGCTAACAGGTTTTTTGAGAAAAAAAGAGAAGATGGTGCGAAATGAACGAAATCTCCATGATAACGGGTGAGGCAAAATTTCTGAGGTATCAGGATACTATATATGCATTTTGGACCGACAACTTAAGGCTGGCGGGGAAGGGCAAAACAGACAAGGCGAGCTAACCTTTTTTCTTTCGACCGGATGACCTGCCGGTTTTTTAACGTGATATTAACTCAGTTCTTGCCGCAGGAACTTACTATACCATTGATGTTATCAAGTAATTGTTTAATCTGCCGAAGTTTACCAGCCCTCGGCTGCTATTTCCGTCAGGAAAATAATTATTATCGCTGGCTTAGCTTGCGTGTTATTTGATTAGATATATTTACGAGGTTTTACTCGGTTAGTTCATTTCAGGTGTAGATTCTACTGCGCCAACTTCTACTCGGGATTGGGCCATAGTTTCTCTCCACACTGCTACTCATCTATTCTATCAAGTCAAATTCAGTACGTGGGCAAACCAAATAAGTAATCGATTCCTTGTTTTCCAGGCTAAGTTCTCAGGCTTTTTTAATTGTTATTCTTTTCAGTTAAGTCTTACTTTATCACTGATCAAATGGCCTATATCGTTACTAAATCGGTTACTTATTTTTTTTTTTGTTTGTTTGTTTATTTTGTTTTGTTTTTTTGTTTTTTTTTGTATTTTGTATACTCTAAATCGCGCTTGAATAGGTCCATATCTCAAATATAAGGTTATTTCTCATAAAACTATCATCCGAGTTAATCGCCGTGAAGCTTATTAATCGATCAATATAAGTGCCGATTTGCCACTTCCATGTTAAGGTCGTTATTGCAATGTTAGCGATAGTTCCTTCAATTGTATTATTTTATCTTCGATAGATTAGTTACGTTAGCTTTTATTGTCGTCTTGTATTTCAGTTCGAGCCGGCATACGGCTGACATCATACGATTCACTACTAAGTTTACATCACACGATTCATTTTAACTGATTTTACGTGGAACATTGGTCAATTAAAAGCTGTTTATGTCGTTGTCAAAAATTCTTGTCGAGTTCGTTTAACACTACTCACTATTCTACGCATGTGATTACTTGGATTTTGTGTGCCACATTCTATCCTCTTAATTTACAGGATCCTCTATTCATATAAGCTAACTTGACTTTTGCCCCTCCTGATGAGAGCTCAGCACTTGTCTGGCAAATCAATTTCCATTAAGTGAACAAGCGATATCACACGAGGGACGAGCGCAGCATCGACCAATGCATTTGCGCTACCTAAAAGCTGTGAAGTTCTTGGCCCTAGTTCCCGCCCAAGGTTTGATATCATTAGATATTCTGCTGTCCAACCTGCAGGTGGCAGATGTAGAGACCAGCTCTGTAGTTGCAGAATCTTCTGGTGAAGAAGCAACTGCGGGTAAATCCGCGCAAGTAATTACGTTAGTTTCCAGTGCCTTTCCTCGTTCCATGTAACAACCTAAACAAAATTGACAACAGCAACATCGAGAAAAAAGCAAAAGAAAGAGCCGATTACAATCAGCCATCTTGGCCAAACAGGCTTCAATTGCTTGATGAAATATTCATTTCGTGGGCAATATATTTTTCAGGTAATTTTACCTACACGGGAATAATAATCATTTATGTACGAGATATGTGCATCTTACCCACTCGGTTAGCCAGCCATGTTTTTACTGAAATTTTTCTTTTTTTAAAGCTTTTGGAAAGGTTTCTAGGTAGGTGTCATGGTAAATTTAATAAACTCTTCATATTTTTTTTAGTATTAGATAAAAAGTCAGTATCTCATTATATATCATTCCCGAGGACAGTCACACTGACTTCCATTAAAAAAGTACAATCCTCTTGGAGAGGAAAACCGCAGGAAACCATCAATGAAACAACAGAAATATTTCCTGGATTATCAATCATTCCGTTTTATATTTTCTATAGTGTTCTCGGTAGATGAATCTAAGGTCATATTTTCAATTTTTTACCTGTTTCTTCTCTTAATTAAGTAGGAGACAGCATGACCGGTTACAACAAGTGGAGATTATTGTCTCGTGATTCTCAGAAGAAGACTAAGAATCTAACTTTTTATTTAAAAAGAAATAACTATTAGGCTAAGAGAGAATAAAACGAAAACAGATAATTTAGTATCATCAACTGAGTTGATAACGTAAAGGGTTTCAAAGCTGCAGTTTCGAGCGTTAGTCCTTCGTCATCCTTGCTTAATTTCGGACTTACAGAGTTTCTTTCCACGGATAAACTAACACCACCATGCTATCCGGAAATTCTAACTGACATAAAGTTATGTATACAGTATTTAGGCATATTGCTGCTCTCAAGCGTAGACTCACTCTACCCACTCCCACACTCCCCTCCCCCTCTTATGTCTGTCCCGTCAAAGTTTCCATGAGATCGACACTGTAAGAGACGATAAGAATAATGGAGGAGGTGTAGTTTGGGGTATTTCAAGATATTATTTTCATTGCTATATGATTCACAATGTTTTGACAGTCTGCGAAACAGCTTTTAACAGCACTGACAAGGATCACAGGAACACAATACCAGATTAACATTGTCTTAGACTAATTTTAATCGATGCCAAAAGGAAAAAAAAAATCACTTCAGATCTATTGACATTGATAGAAATAAACGTGCTTGTGTGGCGAGTTAGCGGTAATCCTTGATTATTTTGGAACTTAAAATACCGTCACCAGCCAATTCTCTAGACAGCTGATGCTCAGCTGCACTGAAAAGGTCTTAATCAGAAAAAGCGTGTTTGCCAACAATTTAGATCCGATGAGTAGTGAGATAAGTAGTTAGAACAATCATCAAAACGTTGACTGGTAAAAGGTCAAAAACTTATTTTCTTTGTAACGATGGTGCGTTGTTTTGAAGTCAGAATTAATGAATCAGTCATTATAACCCCTCCCTCCCCTAGTCTAATCTGACTAATCCCTGTTCCCATAACATTAACTGATCAGAGAATTCCTACTTCCCCTGGTTTATTCCCCATACATGTATTACAGGATCAGTCCCGCCGGTGAAGTTATTGCCACACGATATGAATGTTACCAATTACAACGAGCAGCTTCATTTCCTTAATGGATAGATGGTAATTTCTTCCATCCGTGCAGTTGAACACATGGGGTACTCGATAAAGCTTCCGGTGGGAAAAATACTGATTGACATAAAACTTCTAACTTTAAACATGATTCTTGAACTAGTTTTATTGAAAACGTATTTATCAACTTATGATAACTTGCGCCATAAGAAAATGTAAACTAATATAGCTATTTCAATAATAACTTATTGTAGTGAATATCCTGTTTTGCTGAAGCGAAAAATTACTCTGCACCTGGTAGAAAAAGCCTTTAGCTTCATTGGTCCTTCAATAAAGAAAAAAAAACTAGTGGTGACTTATGTCAGTGAGAAGCGATCGAGTATCATCATGTGTCATATCACCTACTTCAAAAGAGTTTTAATACGTTGCACAATTTGTCGCGTTGGCGTTCTTATTAAGTCAAGAACTATATATAACATACGCATACTGGCATCTGCTGAGGGCAACTTCTGTATATCATAAGTTTGAAGAATTGGGCGATGAAAGGGCTTTAATGCGGTAAAATGTTCACAGTCCGGTTTTTACACCCTGTGCTGTGTAAGTACAACTGAAGTTCTTCTACATGTTGTGGTTATTCTATAGAACTGTTAAGTAAATAGTGACTGGTTAGACACAAATATTTCGGTATTGGAACATCCTGTGACCCCAAGCGAAATCCAACCGGAAAGAAAATGATATTATCGGTGGCTTCTATTGGTCTCTCTCATTCAAACTGACCTCTGGTAACGTGTCGGTTTTTAAGTTTTATAATACTCGAAAATAATAGAGGTAATGAAAATATACAAATAGATTGAAAAAGCAAGAGATATGTTTTAACTTGTTTACAAATGTAGTTTTAAGTTTTGTTAAGTCGCAAAATGATTTGGAAACAGTTAACCACTGTAAAACACTTTTTGCGGTTTTTTAGTGGAAAACCTTTCAAAAATATTATAAGGGGTTTCAGGGACATAATAGCATAGTTGCTTACCTTCTGAAGTTGTTGTGACAAGATGTCAACGGAGAAATACACAAAGACCACTTAAGATCTCTTTCACAAAAAAAAAAAAAAACCTATTAAGTTTGTCGACTAAAACTTTTTCAGACGTTTCGCTTGAACAATCTTGCACAAAAAGAAATGGGTGTTGCATTCGTGCTCAGTTTATAAACACGCTACATTGAAAACAATAATTGTGGTAAACAGAAGTTTGGACAAAGATGTTTTGAAATGATGCCATCAGCGACAGTTCAGCTTTTGACGGGTCCATCTTTTATTTCCCTTTTAATTAACTCCCTTCTTCCTCGACATTTTTATCGGCTTCAGTTGTAGAATGTTATTTCCTAAACCGAAGCCAAAACCCTGCAGACCGTTGATTAATGAATTCCACCCCAGTTAGGAAAAGAGAAAATAAAACATAGCAGAGTATTCATGCTTTTCATCGATCCCATGACAAATATGGCATCAGTCATCGATGTCAATAGTTTTGTTTTTCAAAGACCTCGCTGCGCATAGTTTTAAAATTATACATCTACATCATGAAGAACAGATTGATTCAGTTTCACAGTTCCTCGTCGTTTCATTCATTGTCGCAAAATATACCTTTTTATCAATCCACTATTACGCCACTTAAGCCATATTTAGGCAAGGTAATATGCAAAATTTCACACAGTATTGCATTGAACAACAGCGCAAAAATACGGACGGAAAGCGGAAAAACAAAAAGGTTGTACAAAACCAACCGAAACTGTTGTTGCTGTCGTTTTTTTTTTTTGTTCGTTTTTCAAGCAACAAGTCTGTGTGAGCACACCAGACTTTTTTCTGATTGTCATAAAGAACACTTTAATGGTTTCTCAACGGCACTCTCTTGACTTGAAATAATACCACGCTACTTGCAAAACTTCCTCATCGAATAAGGTGTATTTATTTACAGTTATCTATTCTGAGAAGGGACAATATTAAACTTTTTTTAAATTTAAATTAAATGTCTAATCCATACGTTTGACCTCTTGATAATGACAATGACTGAATTATCCTCAAATGTCAGTGGCAGTTGGGGAAATTCAGGGAAAAACAAGGCTAGGAGACCCTAGTATTTTCTTTGTTCCAAGCATGTGAAGTCGTTGCTCAAAGCAATCAGCGCCCATCCCGGTTAATTAGAGGCACAGTTACAAACCGAGTCTTTGGCATTTTTCAAGCCGGATAATTTTTTGGCATTTTCCAGCGCAGTTTCATATCATTTTTATATTAGTTTTGATCTTCAATTAGACAAAATTAAAGGAAAGAGATAGATAACAGATTGAAGCTGTGTTGCGTATTACTACCTTCGCTTCATGATATGACTCTTGCCTGGTGCCCTGGCTCGAGTAGTCCGTCTTAAATAATCTAGAAAAAAGCTATTTTACAAGACAAGATAGAGTCACAAGTATCGTTTCTGTTTCACCATACTTATTGGGTGTGCGGCCGCGGTGCCTTGGATATTTTATGAGACTCTACAAGTTTGAAAAGGCCTCGCTTGTTACCGATTTTTAATTAATAAGTTCCTTCCGCCAATTGATGGAAAAGTGCATCGCAGTGGATCCAGCGAAACCTGCGGAATCATAATGTTGCAAAAAAAGACAATTATAGAGAAATAAATACAATACCATGTTAAAATCGTCCCAAGAGAGGATGTCAGCATCCATCGAACAGATTTGAAATATTGTGGCAAGTCGCCCAAAATTCGTTTTCTCTCCTACTTTCATATTTTGTAGCCTAATATGTTCTAATAACTGTGGTGAAGTTTTTTGCGAAAATATATTTTAGTTTTCGAGAAACGACTTTTTTCGTTCGACCACTCAAATATGCAAATTTTCACCGTGAATATTACCCGAGTTGTGTGACCTCATGCAACGAATGTACTAGACCTACGGTTTTTCTGTTAACATAATCCTTTTTTTATCATCTTAACTTAATCCCCTGTAATTGTTGAAGCTGGAAAAGAAATATATATTTTTTTTGGTGAATGTTTTTGTCCGACATACTTTTCCTATGTCGAAAAGCAGCATCAAAACAAAGACCGTTTTAACAATGACCGATATGACACAATCTACTGAGCTTCAAGCTTTTAAAAGACCAACGGATGGTCATAAAGTTACTGTAAAAATTTCCTCGTATATTTGTGTTGTTCTATCTTGAGACGAAGTCAAAGTCCGGCAAAATTTACTTGATAGCGACTATGAAATATAGATGGTGCGCCTGCTTGTCGCCATCGTTAACTGGCATAAATCACTACAATTTGTAAAAAAGTCTAACTTAACACTTTTACCTTGTTCATTTATGATTTTATTAGCCGTTTCGATTATTATATTACGCCTGGGTATTACTTTTTGACAGGAGCTCAGGTTTTGCGTTGTGTTTTCCCCTCCCTCATTTATATTATAAGCTAGTCACACAATAATTGATACCGACAAAAGTAAATATTTACCATTTATAAAGATTTTTGTTCACGCAGAATTGAAAGTATTAAAATATCTGCTTTCTTCACTAATCGTTGTTTCAGTAGCAGCGAAGCAGTTAAAAGCGGGTTGTTGCTTCAACGCTACTGAAATTTTTAGTATTCAGATAGGCGAGCAAAGCGTGATGCTCTGGGAACAAAAACTTTTAGGGGCTTATGATATCCGAATGAGTTTTGTACAAGAACGAGTTCATACCGGTTGCCACGCAATAACCAGCGTAAAATATATTCGAAATGAGTCATTTCTGAGTGAGTTTATAGGGGTTTTCATTACAGAACGAAACACTCATTCTGGACAACCTTTTCTACCTGTACAATGTAAACGCGGCACGGCTTTCATATTTGTATGAATCCTCTGTAGGAGCGAGGGAAGCATTGAAAAAGACAGAAAAGGACATAAACACTTGTTTTTATAGGCTAATTGCTGCCACTCCCACACGGATAAGACTTAAGCACCTTTTATGATTTCCTAGCGGTCGTTTTTTAAATTCCAGGCGCGCACCCCCGCCCTCTTATGTAAAGGGGTTCCCTGGGGGTGCTAATACGTGCAGCACATTTGACATTTAGCTAGGACAAATTCTGATGTGATTTTGGCGAAGAGAAACATGTTTTGTCAGCGTCTAGTTGCTAGTGCGAAAGGCCCTTTACCACCGTGTGCATAATTACGTGTCCCCCCAGACGGCTGAAAGCCAACAAAGTGTTCAGACATTAGTTCCGAAAACTCCGCCTGTCTAAATTTTTGGTAGCCTATTGACCAATTCCCAATCGAAACGAAACTCTGACGTCACGCGTAATTTTGCTCACGGTGGTAGGTAGCCTACTTACCAAAGCCAGATTGTACGAATTTTCCAGACATCTTGAGTACTATCTGTGATAAACGCTTGCCAATTCCCCTATCAGCTTTTAGAATCGACTTAACCCTACCTTTACCACGGTCGGACATTTCTTTTGGCACCCTTCATCTGCTATTGGAACCACGATTCCACCCTAATTTGTAAAATCATCGATATCTTTTGGCGTCTCGAAGATGCCGGCACGCGACAAAACAAGATCAACTTCATTTTCTGGATTTGAAAACTTGCAACTCCGCAAGTGACTTGAAATGTCTTTTAAACAATCACGCAAGGGAATGACTTGGTCTTCTCGATAACTAAACCCACAAGTTCCACCAGCGAACGATTTAACTAAATAGGAAATCTCCATGTCAGCGTGTAAAATGAGACGCTTATAAAACAGATCAGTTAGCTATATCAGTAAGTAGCTTGTCCATCAAATTGACTACTGTAACCATACTTTGACTTCAGCCAGCAAAGGAATCATTGATGGATCTGGACATTTTAGTTTTCTGAATGCAGTTATTCCTGAAAGTTTTTTCTAGATCTCATGCAAAGAGGAAAAAAAACCATCTCTTGGTATTTCGGAGGTTGATTCATCTTTGATTTTGTCACGCTTGTCACGCAACTGATAAAATAAGTTAGAGAAGATATATAAACTGGAACTCAAATCTGGCTAGAATGTGGTAGAGCATAATAAACGTGATCATCGAAACAGCTATTAAAATCATAAATGAACAAGGTAAGAGTGTCATGTTAGATTTTTTTGCAAATTGTAGTAATTTATGCCAGTTAATGGTGGCGACAAGTAGGCGCACCATCTACATTTCATAGTCGCTATCAAGTAAATTTTTCTGGACTTTGAGTTCGTCTCAAGATAAAACGACACAAATACACAAGGAAATTTTTACAGCAACTTTATAACCATCCTTTCGTCTTATAAAAGCTTGAAGCTCAGTAGATTGTGTCATATCGGTCATTGTTAAAACTGTCTTTGTTTTAATGCTAGTTATCGACATAGGAAAAGTATGCCGGATAAAAATATTCACCAAAAAATATATATTTCTTTGCCAGCTTCAATAACGAAAGGGGATTAATTTTAGATGATAAAACAAAGGATTATGTTAACAGAAGTACCGTGGGTCTAGTACATTCGTTGCATGAGGCCACACAATTCGGGTAATGGTGAAAATTTGCATCTTTGAGCGGTCGAACGAAAAAAATTATTTCTCGAAAACTAAAATATTTTTTTACAAAAACACTACACCACAATTATTAGAACATATTGGGCTACAAAATATGAAAGTAGGAGGGAAATCAAATTTGGGTGACTTGACGCTGTTTGTTTGATGTATGCTGACATTAGCTCATAAGCTCTTTGCCAAAAGGAACAAAGTTCTCAGATCTATTGACATTAACACAAATAAACTCGCTTGTATGGTGAGTTAGCAGTAATCCTTGGTTATTTTGGAAGCTAAGATACCGTCACCAGCCATTTCACTAAACAGCTGATGCTTAGCAGCAGTGAAAAGGTTTTATTCTGGTAATGCATGTTTGTCAAAAATTTTAACTGATAATAATGGAAATTGTAATTAGGAAATTAAAATACTTCGGTTAGAATAATCATCAAAACGTTGATTGTTAAAAGTCAAAATTTATTTTCTTTGTGACGATGCTGTATTGTTTTGAAGTCTTGAAGTCAGAATTAACGACGGAATCGGTTATTATTAATCGCTTGGGAAAGGGTAAATTTTGCGTAAATTTACGCGCATTGGTCCTTTTATGAAGGAAAAAAAATAATAGTGGCTTATTTCAGTGAGAAGCGATCGAGTATTATCATATGTCATATCACCTCCTTCAAAAGAGTTTTAATACTGTACACAATCTATCGCATTGGCGTTGTTTTCAAGCGAAGAACTATAAAACATAAGCATACTGGCATTTGCTGAGGGCAACTCCTGTGTATCATAAGATTGAAGAATTGGGCGATGAGTGGGCTTCAATCCGGAAGTTCTAATAGATCGTGTGGTTATTCTATGAAAATGTTAAGTAAATATTGATTGGTTAGACATAAACATCTCGTTATTGGAACACCCTGTAACCCCAAGCGAAATCCAACCGGAAATAGGATGATATTTTCGGTGACTTCTATTGCGCTATCTCATTCAAACAAACTGAACTCTGGTAACGTGTGTTCTCAAGTTTTATAATACTTGAAAATAACAAAGGTGATGAAAATAAACAAATAGATTTAAAAAGGAAGAGATATGTTGAAACTTTTTTTACAAATGTAGTTTTTAGTTTTGTTCAGACGCAAATGATTTGGAAACAGTTGACCACGATAAAAGTTTTTATTTTTTTAATTGGAATGGTAGTTGTAATTCACGATTCTTGTCCTTAATCGACGTTTAGTGCAAAACCTTTCAGAAATATTATGAAGGGTTTCAGGAATATAATAGCATAGTTGCCTACCTTCAATTCTGAAGTTGGTGTGACAAGATGTCACTCGAAAAATACACAAAAAAACCATGTAAGATCTCTTTCGCGAGAAACGAATTAAGTTCGTCGACTAAAACTTATTCGGACGTTTTGCTCGAACAATCTTGCACCAAAAGAAATGGGAGTTGCATTTGAGCTTATTATATAAACACGCTACATAGAAAACAATAACTGTGGTAAGCTGAAGGCAAGTTTGGACAAAGGGTTTTTAAAATGAATGCCGTCAGCGACAGTTCAGCTTTTGACGGGTCTACCTTTTATTTTCCTTTAAATTAACTCCCTGCTTCCTCGACTTTTTTATCGGTTTCAATTGTACAATGTTATTCTCTAAACGGATGCCAAAACCCTGCAGACAGTTAATTAATAAATTCCACACCAGTTAGAAAAAGAGAAAATGAAACATAGTGCTGTATTCATGTTTTTCATCGATCTCGTGACATATATGGCATTAAACATCGATGTCAAAAGTTTCGTTTTTCAAAGAATTCGGTACGCAAAGTTTCAAAATTATAAATCTAGATAAAGAACAGATTGATTCAATTTAAGAATTCCTTGCCTTTTAATTCATTGTTGCTAAACATACCTTTTTATCACTCCACTCCGCAATGTCTGTCAAGAATAGCCGAGCTTGACAAAGACACCCAGGAACTAGTAAAGGATAATAATTATATAAGTTAACGGTGGATGCCCTAGCTTTCAGTCAAAAGAAAGAGTCCAGACAAAGAGCGGTCTCCTGATATAAATTAGTGGGAATTCAATTTTTCGTGCCCTCCTGGGTAGTGTAAACCTGAGGATTAATTGTTAATCTCTTCTAAACCCTCTTCGCTAGTTTATACCTGAGGGTTATTTTTTAATCTCTTGCATATCCTCTTGGATAGTTGCTTGGAATATCAAGATGAAATATTTTATGAATTCTCCCAACCTCCCTTGCGTTTCGATGATGCTATGTTAACAAGAAATAAAGTCTTCAATGGTGAAATTTTGATGCGTGGAATGGAAAGAATGATCTGGTTATAGGCACAAGATAGTCGAGACCGTTTGAAAGAAGACGCTTTTTTCATTGCTTATCAAATCGTTTTATTAAATGGCTGGGGAAGAATAAAAGGCGATAATTAGCATACGTATTGAATCGAAAGATAAATTTGAATACTCCGTGTTGACGTGTCAGATGATATTTTAAACCTTAGGCTATGCATTTTACTTGGCACGATAATGACGCTCTTGTACCATGCTGTAAAATTGATTAAGATCAGTTTGATCATTGTTTTTTACAACATTACTTCAAGTGTTTTTTTTTTTTTTTTTTTTTTTCTTTTGCTTTGGTACAGTGTTAAGCGGGTGCAAAAGACCAAAAGAAATAATTCTTGTGGAAAGACACGATGTCAATATCGTGAACGAAAGTAGATTTTCCCGACTTACTTAGCCATAAACAGCTGGTTCTGACTCAAAACAACACAAGCTGCAAACCCCATCCTTTTAGCAAGATCCTCGTCACTTTAACTAAAAATTGTTCTTATCCTCTTGTTTGGAGGTATTGGTGTGAGTTTTAGCGTATACAAATTGGGAAGATAGTCTCGCTTCTTTGAGCGCGTCCTAACAGGAATCAGACCAAGTATATCATGATGAAAAATTGTCAAAAATGCTCCACAACTTTAGTGTTAATGACTTTGTCGAGTGAATACAAACGTTATTCACCCAAGGTTTTTTTTTTTCTTTCAATCAGAAACGTAAGCATGTTGAAAGCGCATCTATCAAGTGCTCTAACCAGTATCACTATATGAATATGTTCAATACGATCGGTTGCGTTGTGCCAACACCATTTTAACATAGTGCATGCCCTATCTTATTCCTATAGAGCTACAATGCAAACAATAAAAGCAACGGAAGGGAGGGAAATTGCACAGCCGATTTGCTTATCGGGATCTTGAAAATAAAGCTTGCGCAGGCTCACTTAGTTCTGTTAAAGGTTCCCTTACCTCCTGTGTTGAAATATGTTGCGATCAAATTTCCTGTATTGGGCAGAATGTAATTTAATATCTGACATCAGCCTAAATTCCAATTTTCTTGTTGAACCACACGCTACGTAAATTTTCTAAGGCCGTCATGCGCTTGCATGAATTTAGTGTTCAGCACATGCGCATGTAGCTGAGAAAATAGGTAGGGATTTTCTTTGGCGACTCAACGTTATCATTCTGCAAAGATAGGAACTCAGTCATTACACAATGTGCAATAAAGGAGAAGTTATGCTGTGAGAGAAGGAAACGATGCAGATTTAGGGCTCAACTATTTCCCGCCGACCGCACTTACTTTTCTAATCCGGATGATAATCAACTTCATAAACTCACACCGAACAGGTGATCTAACCAAAAGGAGAATATATAGTTATATATATTTTTCAACCTGAGAAATTCCGTAGTTTCTTTACACGAACATATTACTGAATCATTGCAGCCGGCGAAGTCAAAATTTTACGGGCCTAAAACACGCACTTTTATCTTTTGATAGATCGATGACAGTTATTTATGTTCGGGTGCACGTAGAGGAACAGACGGTATATTTACAATAGTTTCCGGTGGACATAATATTTAATCCCAAATAACAACTACCTATAAAAGTGGATCCTGATTAGTTTTGAGTTGTTTAAAATTTTTTTAAACACCCATTTTCATATCCACGTTAAGAAAACTTTAGCTTGATGAAGCTATTTTCGTGTCGTGAATCACTTGTAAAACTAAAACAGCATTCTGCGTCTGGTACAAAGAGCTTTTAGTCTCATTGGTCCGTTTACGAGTGGAAAAATAGAACTTTCGCGGCTTATGTCAGCAAAGAGTGGTCGATACTGATGTTTATTACACTAACGTCCTATAAAATAGTTTAAAAAGCGTTGTCTAAAATCTGCCGCTCTTGTGATTTTATTAAGTCGCGGACCATTACAAGGGTGTCCACATATACAAACGGCACTACATCTTCTGGTCATTCCATGGAAATGTTAGGTAAATAGTGACTGGTTAGATATATATATTTCGGTATTGGTACATCCTATAACCCCAAGCGAAATTCAACCGGAAATAAGATGATATTATCGGTGGCTTCTACTGGGCTTTCTCCCTCAAACTGAACTCTGGTAACACGTGTTCTTAAGTTTTATAATACTTGAAAGTAATAAAGGTAATGAAAATAAACATATAGATTAAAAAAGGAGGAGAGATGTTTTAACTTGTTTACAAGTGTAGTTTTTAGTTTTGTTCAGACGGAAAATGATTTGGATACAATTGACCACGATAAAACAGTTTTCCGGTTTTAAAATTGAAATGGTAGTTATAATTCACGATTGTTGTGCTTAATTGATGTTTAATAAAAAACCTGTCAGAAATATTACGAAGTGTTGCAGGATCATAGTTGCCTACCTTCAATTCTGAAGTTGGTGTGACAAGATGTCACCCGAGAATACACAAAAACCATGTACGATCTCTTTCGCGAAAAAACGAATTAAATTCGTCGACTAAAACTTATTCAGACGTTTTCCTTGAGCAATCTTGCATGTATAGAAATGGGAGTTGCATTTGAGCTTATTTTATGAACACGCTACACAGAAAACGATAACTGTGGTAAACAGAAGGCAAGTCTGGACAAAGTTTTTTAAAATGAATGCCGTCAGCGACAGTTCAGCTTTTGACGGGTCTACCTTTTATGTCCCTTTTAATTAACTCCCTGCTTGCTCGACATTTTTATCGACTTCAGTTGTAGAATATTATTCTCTAAACGGACGCAAAAACCCCGCAGACAGTTGATTAATAAATTTCACTCCAGTTAGAAAATGAAACATAGTACCGTCGTCATGCTTTTCATCGATCTCATGATAAATTTGGCATTAAACATCGGTGTCAAAAGTTTTTTAATTTCAAAGAATTCGGTACGCATAGTTTCAATTTTATAAATCTAGATAAAGATTCATTCAGATTCATTCAGTTACACAGTTCCTCGTCGTTTAATTCATTGTTGCAAAATATACCTTTTTATAACTCCACTACTGCGCCACTTGCCGTATTTGGGCAATGAACATGTACAATTTCCCACAGTATTCCGTTATACAACAGCGCAAAAATACGGACGGAAAGCGGAACAACAAAAAGGTTGCACCCAACAAACCGGAATTAACGCTGTTGTTGGTTTTTTTTTTTCTTTTTTCAAGTAGCAAGTCTCTGAGCACACCAGACTTTTTTTCTGATGGTCATAAAGAACACTTTAATGGTTTCTCAACGGCACTCTCTTGACTTGGAATAATACCGCGCGACTTGAGTAGGGTGCATTTATTTAAAGTTATCCATTCCGAGAAGTGACAATTTTGAACTTTTTGAATTTAAATTAAATGTCTAATCCATATGTTTGACCTCCCGATAAAGAGAATGACGGAATTATCTTCAGCTGTCAGTGGCAGTTAGATAAATTCATGGAAAACAAGGCTATGAGACGCTAGTATTTGCTTTGCTCCGAGCATGTGAAGTCTTTGCCCAATGCAATCAGCGCCCATCCCGGTTAATTCGAGGCACAGTTACAAACCGAGTCTTTTTCATTTTTCACCGCAATTTTCTTTCATTTTCATATTAGTTTTGAGCTTCAAGTAAACAAAATCAAAGGAAAGAGATATATGACAGATTGAACCTGTTTTGCGTATTATTCTTCAAATAATACTTTTTGCAGCACGCCACCGCTATCAACATCTTTAGTCGTAAACGTTTTTTTTTTCTGTTTGCTGGTAATGCTCGACTCCATGAAAAACAGAGATTGTTTTCTTCTTTTTTTTCTTTTTTTGTCATGCCTTGAATAAGCAGAACAACATTATGAACAACTGGGAAATTTCACCTGGTACTTTTCGGTATTCGCTATTCACCTCCTTTGCCCTTTACATAATACTTTCCAAGTTACGTCTGCGAGTAACGCCAACCAAACGAATCTCTTTGACATGTTTTCGAGATGCAACAAGTTTTGTTCAGCCGGTTGCGGAGACACTGCATTTTTTTTTCTTTCAATTTCTTTAACAATTAAAATGCTTTAGTACTAGTAAATCTTGAAATCTAATAAACTCTTTGATCGTTTCAAAAGTTATTTTCGACATAACAATAAAATACTTTGCCCATTTTCTCTTCTACAGTCATCCTTCATTTCATGATGGAATTGCCAGGAACAGGTGAGGTAGTGTAATTACAATTTAATATTTAAGTATCTTAAAATGAACTGAAAAAAAAAAGGATCTGACTGAATTATCAAAATAATTAGTCAGACTTCCTGCTGGAATGACATCGTTTTCCGATTAAAAACTTTAGTTGGAAAGCAAAACAAAAAAGTCAGAGACTAACGGTGCTATTACCCTGATTCCTCAATTTCTACTTTTAAAACCTTGCCTAATTCTAATTTTTCCTTCGGTGAGGTAGAGGGTTTTGATGCCCATTGTTTTTTTTATCATTAATGGTATATTTTTTTTCTCTTCTCCATCTTTATCGTTATTACTATTGTTATCATCAGTATACATTTTTTCGTTTATTTATTTATTCCTTTGTCTCCATCATCAGAATTATCACTATTGTTACAATCAGTATACATTTTTTTTTTCGTTCATTTATTCCTTTATTTTTTTCCCACAGAGTGCCAAGCAACCTGTTTCAAAAACTCATCCTATATATTTTCGAAAAGCGGAAGAGATTGGAATGACAACCGTTGGGTCTGTAAATACCAGGGAGGTTACTTAGTCTCCATCGAAACTGAAGAAGAATGGCAGTTTATCAGTCATGAGATTCAAAAGCGTGGTACTTCGAATACTAGTGCGTGGCACATTGGTTTAGAGAAGCCATACGACGGGGATTGGATTTGGGAGAGTAGAGAAAATCTAAGTATTTCGAAATGGCGAGATTCTCAGCCAGATGGTAACAACATTTACGCGGAAATATCTAAGAATGGAGGCCTCTTTAATGGTATCTTTTGGCGTGATAAAAACGCCTTTATTTGCGAGATGCCCGGAGGTAAGTTCACATTCCAACCATGAAGTATATTATGTGCTGAAACATTAGCAGTCTTGCACTTGTGTCAGGAAAATTTCTCTTGCTTCTTAAAAGTAAAAATGTTGTTCACATAATATGCTCGGCTCACCTAACTTGTACGTGTGAGCGACGAATGAACTTTTAAGCGTGTATCAGTAGTTGAACATAATGGCCATGACAAAAACGGGGACATATGTTTCGAAAAAAAATGATCACCCTGGGATTTTCCCTTTTTTGCACCGCCTGCAGCTGGAAAAACAGCGATGGAAACTGTACATTTCACAACTTTTGTCGAGCGCGCTGAGATTGGGATAATCTAACCAACGGAATTTTCTCTTGCCACAAGTTACAAGGCGTGATCACTGACGTCAGTGAGTGAATCCGTGTTCCTTTAAACATAACGCATCGAAGTACGTATGCCCAAGGTCTTGAGTACCGGTACTAAAGACAGTTTTTCCCGACCTTAGCTTATGAATAACAGTTCTTTTTCTTTTAAACTCAACGAAATATTTTCCGAAAGAACCCTAATTATTTAGGGCTGTAATTACGGGAAGATCCTCCATGAACTGAACAATTTTTGAACGAGTAAATGGTAGTTGAAACAGACTGAGGTAATGCAAATTAAATAGGGGCTTTACCGAAATATTTTTATTTGTGTAATGGAAAAAGTGATTTAAAAGGCTTCCAAACAAACTTTGAAACTTTTTTTTTAACAAGTATCTGTCACGACCTGACACCTGTAAAGTAGAGAGCGTGTAAGAAACAAAAGTGCATGCACGTTTTAAAAAAAAGAAAACAACAACAACATCAACGGCACTGGTTTGGCGAACAAACTTAAGTTCAATGTCTGTCACGGGAATTTTTTCTTTAAAAACAGTCAATGATCTTACAGAAAGTATTACTCACTTCCATCAACTATTGATGAACGAAGTATAGCTCTGTTCAGTCGGTAAATAGAAAGTAATTGTAAGTAAATTTAAATCTGTTTCGAGATTGAGGGAGTTTGCTCGTTTACTTGGTGCAATCGCGTGTGTAAATCTGGTCTTTTGTCAAAAGTGGAATTTTAATGCCGCTTTTTCTCGTTGAATTCATTCATTTTCTGTTGTGAAGTTTACGGTACAAATGTCCATAATGAGCGGACTTTCAAAGACTTACCGAAAGCGTATTTAAAGGATAGAACTGAAGATATCGCTCAGTTTTCAATGAACAAATTGTTTGAACGATTTCAGATATAAAATGAATGAAATCCCCGTCAATTAATTCAATTTTAAACAAATACGTTACGTCTAACTTCCTGAGTTACTTCTAGTGAAGGTCTAGGTTAATTACAAACGGTCTTTATGCCGCGTTTCAACCCATTTAATGACATATTTGCTACCAAAAATCATTTCAAAACCATTATTTTTGCCGGCAGCCACAGTGACTTGAGAAAGAGAAGGAGAGGATTAATAAGTAATTAATCAGCTTGATTTCCTTTAAAGTGATTTACGTAAAAATACTTCTCAGCTGGCAAAGCGAAATATATTTATGAAAAAAGGCAACGAAGCTAAGGTTGTAGCTAGCGACTCGAGCACGCGTTGCAGTGCCGCTGAGCAGAGATAAGTAAATCCGGACCGCATTAAAAACCACAAAGATTGCAGGACTCGTTACCGTGCCCTCTTAGAAAAACAAATAATAAATACAGCTCTTTTGGGAGAAGTTTTCGGGAAAAAGCGTGTCAGAAGTGCAAGCGATAACCTTGACAGGTATTGTGGGTGGCTTTCAGGTCATGGTCAGACGACCTCAGGATTTCAGGGAAATCTGAGAAAATGTCATATTAAGGACGAGTCATCACGGGTTTGAACCTGTTTTTAATACGACTGACTTTAAATTCCAAACTGCATGAAAAATGGAAAAAAAGTACAAGAAAACCCTAATTAATTTATCATTACTTACTTTACATGTCAATGTTGATTACCGCCACCAAGATAATCTTTTGATTTTGTCGCATGTACTTTAAATTGTTGTTTTTGTTTTTTCCACAACCTTTCCCATAACAACTGTATGCGGTGAGCTGCATATCTCCAGTTGCACATTTATAAGAACTTAAATTCACTTTTAATTTTACGTTTTTTAAGTCTGTTCAGATGGGGGAGGAAGAATAGGGGGCGGGGTGAGGGTGGTGTCAGCTCAACAAGGAAATAATTAATTTTTAAATCTCGACTACCAAAATTACATGAACTCACAGATAATCTTAGCTGATGTGAAGTTAACTAATTCAGAAAAGCAGGTTAGAGATGGCGGACGCCGTAAGGAAGAAAGATGTATAGTATTAATTGACACTTGATCAAACATAAACTGGAGGTGTTAAAAAAAAAACAGGAATCAAAAAAAAAATCATAAAACTGTAAAAAAACAAAGGAATTATATGAAAAATAAGTCCCGTTTTCTTTCTCATTTATTTTTCTCCTTTATTGTAGTTGTGATTTTAATCTTTTTATGTCATCATCATTATTATTATTTATCACTTTGATTATCATTATGATAATTAGTATTTTTTGCTTTTATTTTTATCATTTTGTAGAATGTCTAAATATAACTTTTAAAAACTCTTGGTACATAATTTCGGTGCGCAAAACGGGATGGTCCTGGCTCTGGAACAGAAAAACCTGCCAAAGCGAAGGAGGGGACCTAGTTTCCATTGAAACTGACAGGTTGCTGTTCTGTAGTCACAATCGACGCGGAACCGAAAGAAGCAAGCTCAGAATATTTGAAATTGATTTATTAATTATATGATATCAAACTCCAGGTAAAAGCATTTATTCTTTTCATCCAAAATTTTTCTGCCCAAATATTTCTTTGGGATACAAAACAAAACCATACGGCACAACATACGGCACAAGCTATCAGCGGTCTTCTCTTTTGTGCGGACCTTTGTGAGAACAGTATAACATCGAACTGGATCTAAATTTAAGCGATCAATTCTTTACTTCAGAAGCCTAAAACCTTCATTTCTCCCTTAGCTTCCAGACATGGAGAGTTTATATTCTCATTTTGGAAAAAATTAAGCTCTGCAGCAATGTTAAATGGGTGATTCACCGCGAAATGTGGCCAATTCCGACATTTGTTTTGATACCACGAATCACGATGGATGCCGCCTACTTTTCGAAGGCAATACCTAACTATTTGTTGAAGTTATCATGGATTTCACTAATTTGGTTATTAGAAAAATTCTGAAGTGAGCCATGAAGCCTGGCTGAAAAGCGGGTAAGCTGTATTTATGACGAAATCTGCTCCAGTGGTTCGATTTTGGTGTAGGCGAAAAAATCGCGAATGCTCGTACATGTGCTGATTCAAACGGTCATAACTTTTGAAAAATCGAAAACGTACAGGGGTTTTGCATATTTTTGCCTATAAAGGTCTAAACTTAACGGCTGTGTAGGATAGAATCGTCAACCAGGTCCCAAATCCGAAAACTTAGCGTCTAAATCAAGGTTATTTACGACCATCGGCCGATGGCGATTTCTAGTGGTCAGAATATGCTAAAATTCGCCTTTTCAAATATGTTGAGAGGGCAAATTCTAACCTTCTTGGCAAACTAGAAAAGTTTTTAAGCAATCTGATATAAATTCTGTGGCTTAACTATGCGAATAAAATATTTTACAAAGTTACAAAATATGCCTATTTTTCAATTTTCGAGACGTTGCGACCGTCCCTACGGACTGGGAAATAATTATGGCCCGTAATGCAGTCAGAAAATTATTTCGAATCAAACCAAATCTAATTTAGTTCTTTCCTAGGTAAAGCCTTTCTGTTAATAGAGTTTCAGGCAAAATTATTTTTGACGCAAAATTGACCGGGTGGAAATAAGAGAGACAGCCTCTTAATATCCAAAAATTCAACTACTAAAATTACATAAACTCACAGATAATCTTAGCTGATGTGAAGTTAACTACATGTAATTTATAAAAGCAGGGCAGAAATGGTGGACGCTGTAGTGAAGAAAGATATACTGTATTAATTGACACTGATCAAACATAAACTGAAGATGTTAAATTAAAAAAAATGAATGAAATAGAAAACGAAAACAAAGTCACGTTTTCTTTATCATTTTTTTTTCTCCTCTATTGTGATTGTGATCACAGTCTTTTTTTATTTTAACCATTGTTATTATTATCACTTTGCTTATCACCATTATGATAATTAGTACTTCTGTTTCCGTTTTTATCATTTTGTAGGATGCTTACGCAAAACTTTTAAGAACTCTTGGTACATATTTTCGTTGTATGGATTGTGCTGGCTCTGGAACAGAGAAACTTGCCAAAGACAAGGAGGGGACCTAATTTCCATTGAAACCGAAGAGGAATGGAAGTTCATCAATGACGAGATTCAAAGGCGATATACTTGGCTCAAAAGAAGTAAATGGAGTATTGGTTTAACGAAAAAGGCCGGCAATTGGACCTGGGTGAGTGAACGACCGCTGACTATTCGCAAATGGGGAAAAGGGGAGCCGAGTGGTGAACACGACGCGGCTTTCATGTACAAGTGGTTCAGTAATGGCACACGGGCCGTGTTTGGTAGTGTTGATAATACCAGTTCACCCTGGCAGGCTTATATTTGTGAGATTTCCATGGGTAAGTTGTTGTTGTTGTTTTCTTTTTGTTTGTTTTGTTCTGTTTTATTTTTTCCCTTTTTGTTTTTGTTTATTATTATTTTGAGTAAACCAAAAGGCACCAGAAGCGCTTAGGCGTAATAAGAACATTCTTTGTTAACGTTTGTGATACTCACGACCTAATTTTTATAAACTCTCTGACAGTCGAGATCAAGTTTACACTTACATTTGTATGAATGTAAATGTGTTTGAAACAATCTCAATGACCGTTTTCACTATATACATATGTCAACTTTTTAACCTTGCGAGCAGAGGAAAGTTTTAGATGGTTCTGTTACTATCACTATTACGAGTAAAAACACTTGTGAAACTTTCAATTATCGCTAATTTTCACATAGTTAGTTTGTCCTTTCGATCGAACAAAATGGTAGTGAATACCAACTGCAAAGAGTCATCGATCGATTGCTTTGTTAGATAATATATAAAGCTTGATGATGTAAAGTGCGTTATCTTTTGTGCAAATCTAGTTACTCATGTCGGTAAAGATACATGCCAATTCTCGTTTTATAAAACAAACACAAAAGACTTCGAGACTTAGTCGTTCTTCGCATAGGGAATCAATTTTATGTTTATTGTATTCTCTTTCGAGATCCGATCGTTTGAACTGTAAGTTTCAGGGGCTAAATTCAATGTAATGCAAAATGTACAGTGAACACAATAAACTGACCATCCTGCTTCTAATTCGAATAAGGCAAACAATTCGATCTAAAGCGAGGTTAGTAAGGGTTACCTCAGTTCTCGTAGGTCACCAGAGGGCGTAGATAGTTTTCTTGTCAATACTGAGTTGGAATTTAATCGATGTTCTGCTTACTAAAAAGATAAACATAGGCATGCCCAGCATACAAGATTTGTTATTTTGGCCTGGAGGGTTGAGATCGGACACTGTGTTCCTTACGTTTTCAGTTTTATAACAAAAAAGAGCATAACTTTTAAAATAACGAAAATATCTCCCTTCTTCACCTCAAGAGAAAGAAAAAAAAAAACAAATTTATCTGAACTCACTCAGGTATTTTGTGGTCTATTGTCTCTCTTGTCTAAAAACTTATCGGCGAAAATAAAATGCATGGGTGCCACGCTTACCTTTGTCTCCTTCGCAGCTGTTGCTTAGTCTCGTCACACAACGCCCTATATTCCACGTTGGAGAGCGAGCGCGCTACGTGACAAGACAAAATAACTGTTGAGAAAAAGACTACCCTTACTGCCGTTCTTCCAACAGGGAGAAAATCAACATTATTCGTCTACAGTTAGCTGCCTCAAAATGTAATTCCGCGTAATTTTACTGAGAAAAGCAAAATGACACTGTCGTATCTCGAATAAGTGTAGATACATTGAACAAGAGAATATAGTTGAAGTATCTCAAAGGGGGCTCCTTGATTGGTTGTTGCCTATCTGGCATTTGCTCCCTGACTTAACACGCGATGGGATTAATCCAAGGTAGCTAAAAGCGACCTTGATTCGTAAAAAGTCAAAACGCAGGAGAACTGCGTTGAAAATTTACTAACAGTAGCAGTTAGTTCCGTGTGAATTCTTTTCAGTGGTGTTGGATAATACGGTTCGAATAAGTGATAGAATGCAGGTTGTTTACAAGGAAATGACACTCGATGGAGTGAAGTCTAATAAGGCAAAATGAAATTTGATTGGCGGAATACAATTCAAGGGCATGAAAAAGTGCCACATGTTCAGTTCATGTAGTTCAATTATGTAGTATGTTCTGATTGGACTTTGAACGTTGAGGTAAATGCATTTACATACGGCGGAACTAAACTGTAGGGACAGTGACAGAGAATGTCAATATTTTCCGATCAGTATGTAAGCACTTGAGCCGCTATGGCGTTAATTGCGTCTTTTGTTGTAGGTCGAATAGAAGGTTTGACATTTGTGATGTATTCATCTCATTTCTCGAAGTTTTCGAGCTTTAAGTTAATTTTTTTTGTACATAATTTAGCCTATTTTACCTCTTACCCTCAGAGGTTGGTGCGCCTGCATTAGGATAGTGAATACGTTCCCATTTTTTCTACTGGGTCTTCTGGGTTTCCTTGTCACGCGGCGGTACACAAAATATTTTTTGCGCGAGAGGTAATTCAGTTGTAACTAGTTGTTTGCTGTTCTCTGTACCTTTGTCGGACGGCATGAAATACTCGCGCTCCTAGTTCGATCTGCACATCCCCTCCTTGTGTATGGCTCGTGAATTAAGATAGGAGATAAGTTGTTAAGCGTGTGCGCTGTGAGAAAAATAGCGGAAAAGACACACTTAAGATGATACAACAAGTTAAAAGCGACCCTTTCATATCCCGATAACTCTCGTCTTCAAAGGACGAGGCTCAAGCGAAGTTCACAAACCACTACTCTCATCAAACGAGTCCAAAATTTCTGGTTAAAGTTATTCTTTGTACACGGCCCCCTGATTCCATAACATCTTTTTAGAGAAAACAATACCTAAACGCTGTGATTGGTACAAGAAATCTGAAGGTTATGATGTCATTGGTACGACATAATACTCTAATGCGGTGGTGTGATTAGTGTGAGATACATACCCTAATGTGGCAATCTAATTGCTGCGAATTACGAACCCTACGGCAATGTGATTGGGTTGCAACCAACATAACGCTCTACACGCAAACATAGTTATCTTTATTCATGAAAAAAAAGATCATTTTTTCAGATGCAGGCGCAAAGCAAATTTGAATAGTTCAAATATGGTAATAATAATAATAGTTTGAATAGTGTTGCTGCTCAGAAAAGAACAATTGTTTTCTTTTTGGAATAACTAATTCCTCTATATTGTGTTTGTGATATTTTTTCCACAGACTCAGCTGCTGAACAAAACTTTTCGCAGGACTCTTACCAAGACTACGTTGGACCACCTTGCACGCAACAGTACGGTAAGAAGAGTTGGTCACTATAATGGCGTGAAATATGTCCCAAGTACAAAAAATAACCCGTTCTCAGAAAGGCAAAGGTACAAAATGATAAGGGATTAGGGTGGGGGACCCGACAGACTTGCTGATGCCCAATGTAACGGTTCTCAGTGTAATTGAGACTTTTCCGGTGCTTAATGTACTCGAGAATGCGATGGTGTTAGTTACGAAAAAAAGTGCACAGAAATTAAAACCGGAGAGTATCGCGATCAAGCCAATATCTAAGTAATAAAACATTTATCCAACTACCGTATCATTTACCTAAAGCCATTGCTTATTAGTCTTTTCCTCTCATAATAGCGTTAACAATGGGGATGTTCGAGGTATTTGTAATGTATTCCAACAGTGTCCGTTCGTTTAGCACAGTTCGGGTAAAGTACTTCGTAACAGTGGCGACTTATGGTGTTATAACACATTTAGTAAAACCTGTGTTGAAAGAAAACCGAAAAGGTCCTCGTTAACATCCACTTGTTATAAAATATTCGTTTCATTCAAGTTTTGTAAATTGAGTAATGGTGACAAGCTTAAAATTACCGTTTGCGTTCCCTGTCATTCGCTACCCAATATTTTGAAAAATATACAAACCTGTGCCAGGAGAAAAGCCGTAAACAGCAAAAAAGAGCTCGGTTAACATGTCGTTGTAATCGAAGATGAACATTCTCATCCATCTTAAGCATCGCCGTTGCCATCGCCGTCGCAGCAAGGTATGATACTATATACAGTAAACAGTAAAAAAGAGCTCCGTTAACATCTCGTTCTAATCGAAGATTAACATTTTCATCCATCTTAAGTACCGCCTTTGCCGAGGCTGTCGCCGTCGCCGTCGCCGTCGCCGTCGCCGTCGCCGTCGCCGTCGCCGTCGCCGTCGCCGTCGCCGTCGCCGTCACCGTCGCCGTCGCCGTCGCCGTCGCCGTCGCCGTCGCCGTCGCCGTCGCCGTCGCCGTCGCCGTCGCCGTCGCAGTCGCCGTCGCCGTCGCCGTCGCCGTCGCCGTCGCCGTCGCCTTCGCAGCAAGGTATGATAGTATCTACCGTAAATAGTAAAAAAGAGCTCGGTTAACATGTCGTTCTAATCGAAGATTAACATTCTCATCCATCTTAAGCATCGCCATCGCCGTCGCCGTCGCCTTCGCCTTCGCCTTCGCCGTCGCCGTCGCCGTCGCCGTCGCCGTCGCCTTCGCCTTCGCCTTCGCCTTCGCCTTCGCCTTCGCCTTCGCCGTCGCCATCGCTTTCGCAGCAAGGTATGATACTATATACCATTCACTATATCCTATGTACTCAGGTGTAGCACTTCGTAACAGCGGCGACTTGAGGTGTTATAACGCATCTAGTAAAACTTGTGTTGAAAGGAAACCAAAAAGGTTCTCGCTAGCGTCCACTTATAACAAAATATCCGTTTCATTCAAGTATTGTAAATTGAGTAATGGTGACAACCTTGAAATTACGAACCTTTACGCCCTTTGCATTTCCCATCATTACCGGTAGTTGTACATAAGTCTTGATCGTGTTGTCGCAAGAACGTTTCACTCAATTTGATCTAAATAACCACAACTGAATAAATAAAAATTTGAAATTTATTTTTCATTCTCCTTTTGAAGTGATAATCAAAGTTTTGAAGTCATGACATGAGGCTTACACCACAGGTTTATAGGAAATCTGCATAAGTACGAGTTTTGTCAACATTAAAGCTGTTAATGCATGTGTACGACCACATGTAGATGTTGAAAAAACTGTTAACCCTTTAACTCCCAAGATCTAATTGTTAATTCTCCCCTCTACCTGCTACACATTTCTTTTTTAGTTAGTTATAAGGATATGATGTTAGATCAAGAAAACAACTTCTATCTGATAAGTTTGAGATAAGATAAGTATTCTCATTACCTGTTTTGTCGGATAATATAAGGATATCACATGGAGATGTTACATGTTAATCACTTCTGGGAGTTAAATGCGGCGAATATTTTGCTTAAATTTCTCATTAAAGTAACCTGTATGAGTATACTCCTTTTTTTTACAATCTTGCTTTTCCAGCTCACGCTACATTCTAATTTTTCGACCAAATTCTATTTTCTTTCAATATATCTGGAACTCTTGGTGTTAGATATCACAGGTCTATCTAGAATCTTTCTATACCGGTAATTGCAAGAAATTGTGCAGCTGTATGGCGCATACATTTTTCTCCTGACCCTGTTCATGGTCCATATGGTGTAGGGATTGAGACTGATTGTAATGTTTACGATTTTTTCAACAGCAATACTCCCTACAGGGGGGGACTGCTCCATCACTCCACCAAGCGGCGTCTCACTGAAGACTGATTTCAATCTGCGCTGTAGCAACTGGGAAAGTGACAACACCCCTCTTTCCTACCAGTTTCAATACAGGATAGAGAACGGTTTGTACAATGTGTTATATCATGGCGTTAACAACAACATAAATACCTCTTGGATACCGCCTGGGAACAATGCAGACAACTTTACTGTCAAATTTAACGCGACAGTGACTGACAGTTTTGGAAATTCTGCTTCCCCAGTCTCTTTGACAGTTCAGGTAGGTCGCTAACCATTAATTTAACGTCTGGCATGAAAGGATGTAAGGATATTTTAATTTATATTGGTCCCTGTTAGTAATAGATCAGTTTTAGTTCTAGATACCTGCTTTTGACTTTTGCAGATCCAGAAAATAAGACCTGATGATATCACAAACCTTCTAAGGGCGAAAAACAGTTTATTTAACAAATTCATCGAGATCGGAAACCTGAGAGAAGCGGGGTTGATAGCAAACGCTATCCTTCTATCAATTTCACAAGAACCCTCAATTGATTTGCAAAAGAAATACAAGGTACTTTTCGAATCCAACTTGTTAATTAAAAAATACTTCATTCTGATCGTGTCCGAAAAGCAAATAGTTTACCAAGAGCCAAACATACAAAAAAGGAACAAAGTATTTGTATGAACAAAATGATGATAAAAATAAAAATCAATTTTCGAAGAACAGACAAGTATAATGCATTAAATAGATGAACAGATTTTTGCGAAAAATGGAGCTGTGTTAAATATCTGATGTTTTTCCAGGGCGAGAATCGTTTCTTCCATGTTAGATGTTGCCTTCTATTATTCTCGCGTGTTGAGCGTGTGAGCAAACAATTTCATCTTCCGTTTCGACGAGTGAAGAACGCTAAGGAACCTTCAAATTTCAAGCAAATATTTATAACGTCTTGAAATTGAAGTTTGAAAATCCATTTCATGGGCGGAAAGCACCGGACATTCCTTTATTTCAACTTAGAAGTTTTCGGTGATTTGATGCATTTAGTTAAATTATACTCTTGCAAATATATCATTTGACGGGTTTTAACTGACAATGTCATTGGGAAACCGGATGCGTTGAGTCTAAATATGCCTTTAGATATATTATCTTTGGAACGAGCCTCATATGCGTGATACAGTCTGGCTGCCTAATTCTTCATTGGCTTAAATAACTTTAAGCTAATATCTTTATCGTTTTTTAAGGTTATGAACCACATCCTTAAAAAAATTTCGCCCTTGGAAGCGAAAAGTGTGTCCGAGCTGCTTCAAAAATCATCAGTTATCGGTTCTGCTCTTCAGGTCCTGGAGAAAGTACCTCACCCGTTTTTGGTAAGTTAATTACGTAATATCGATTGGGGCTGGAATAGCCTTGGTTGTTACATCAAGTCTTCATACCATGACACTATTTAGTCAGAAAGGCTTAAGAAACAACAGCAAAGACGAGGAATACGGAAACGCACGAACATGAAAAACTAGCAACTGTTGTGTTATCAAATGAACCAATCTATAATGTTGTACTTACTTTAGCTAATTCGCCACAAATTATTTCTACAAAGGTAAATGGAAAGAAATCTGAAAATAAGCATTTTTAGCTTCCTTTATATGTATTTGCACTCCACAGAATTTCTCCTTATCTGCCATCAGTTCAATGACGTCACGATTATGGTCTTTCGCCCAGAAACAAGACGTAGCAGACATACCGCTGACAGACCTATTAGCAGAAAACTTGGCTTCATGTCTTAATAGCGTTTTGAAGGCAGCAGCAGTAATTGTATCAGAAGACTTCAAGTCAACTTCTCAACAACTGGTACTGTAATGTACATTAGACTTTATTCATTGGCAAATGGTCCATTGCAGATTGTTGTTAACTTCACCGTTTCTCCCTTCTTCATTTAGATTTTGGACCTTTGTTTGTTTGTTTGTTTTAAGCTTTCGAAAATCCATAATTTGCTTACATTGTATGTTTATTTATGCAATTTCTACAGGGTAAACTACTGGTGAAGATTTCAATGAAGATCCTTGAGAAAGTTGCAGACTCAGTGTTAGCCTTGACAGTACCTGATGAAAGAACGATATCATTCACAGCGGGACAACTATCCATGACAGTCGGAAGATATAGCCTCCAAAGACTTTCAGGACTGGAAATAAAAGCAGGAAAAGGCCGGTTTATCTTACCTTCTAAGAGCCAATTATCACTCGCTGGAGTAAACAAAACAAGTTTTGTAGATGTTCAGGTAGGTTTTCCTGCCCTACAGGCAAATTTCAGTCCAAGTTTTTTTTTTGGCAGATACCGACACCAGTCAAATTAGAGTAGTACATTAGGTAAAAGGTTGGTTATTACCTCCAGCAATCATATTTCTTGTTTTGCTTTTGACATGTTCAACTCTGGCACTTAGGACAACAAATAAGAATCAGTCAAGCTTGATTTTCTTCACATCGCCTTAAGTAAACCTTACAACTGAGTTGATAACAGGATCAGGTCTTCCACCCGCCATTTCTCCTGCATTTTCATTCTGGTTTCAAAAAACTGACTCTGAAAATATTTCATAATAAGTGACCACATGAATGTTATTTATTTTTCGTTGTTTTTCCAAATATATTTTCAGTTTTATTTTGCGCTCAACTTATGATAACTTATGATCAGTACTAAGAATGAGTACCTTGTTTACGTGTTCAATTATAGCAGTCTACAAAAACAAACAAATTCTTAATCATTCTTCTTTCAGATGTTCTCGTTTTCTTTCAACCCTTACACTTGGGACAGCACAAAGGAGCGAGTTGGCTCTGATGTTGTAACCCTGCACTTGAAAAACAATGACAGCAAGCTTATTAAAGTATCAAATCTCACGGAAGACATTGTTATCGTTATGCCTTTAAAACTTCAGAAAATCTCAGCTTCAGAAAAGTCATGGTATTTCACAAAGAACGATGATCTACGTTTCCACGAGATAAAAGTCAAGTATGAAAACACCTTGCTGATAATGGAAATCAAACCTCAAGATCCAACCGTACATCTTTTTGTCTATATGCGTTTTGGTCAGCGACCGACAACTCAAAACTACGACCTCAATGCTACTATCTCTCATGACAAAAAGTGTGTTTGGATGATAGGCACACATAACAAAAGGGACGGACAAACGGTCTGCTTCTTGAATCCGCATGCGCCAATACAAGTTCTAGCTGAGCGTCCTGGGAAATACTTACTCGGTTTAAAAAATTATAATGCCACAGTGAACTTATCTCACACAAGGGATAAGAGATCTTGTCTTGGTGGAAGGCGAAGGAAGCGCTCCTGCGTCGAAGTCAAAGATCCACCACCCGCCCCACCCCAGAGTGAAAATGTCCCTGTGATGCCAGTTTATGATTCCACAACAGACCAGAACTACACTCTAAAGGTGACCTTGGGTAGTTGCGTTTACTGGTCAGAAACACTTGACAAGTGGATATCATCTGGTTGCCGAGTAAGTGAAAGTTAAATAAAGGTTTTCAGCGCAATCTTTTTTATCTAATTTGGCATCGTATTCAACACAATTCAGATAATTTGAGCTTTCCTGAGTAATGTTTGTAAAAGTGCTGTGGTACTGCAATAATCTTCACTCATTAAGCTTATCATTGAATTCAGGCTAATCTTTGATTAGAGAACATTTTCAGACAAAAGTCGAATCGATTTGATAGCCAGCCGTGGTATAGAAGCGCCTTAAAACAAAAAAGATGCGGTGTGATTTATGGTGACAGCCAAAATGATAATATTTATCATTAAGATCTTCCTTGCCTTTATAATTTCAGGTTTTAGCAGAATTAGATGGATTTTTAAACTGTAGCTGTAGCCACTTGACGTCATTTGGGGGAAGTCTCTTAGTTGAACCGAATCGCATTGACTTCGACAAGGTTTTAATCGAGTTCCAACAGTTATCAGAAACTGGAAATATCGCAGTTATTGTGGTTATTGCGGTGATTTTATTATGTTATGTTACTGTGCTTATCATCGTACGGAAATTCGACGAGGAAGACGCCAAAAATGTGAGTGTAGAGTCAGATTTTGCTTAGGACCGTTGTTTTAACGGGGCATGCTCTCCAGTATAACCACTTTACTCCTATGATCTTGTTGTTAAATCCCCCTCCGGTTGCTTTACAATTTTTTGTAAATAAGTCATGACAATTTGCTAATTGATCAAGATACAAAAACCTACCTGATAATTTTGAGTGTTCTCATGACCTGTTGCCTAGATAATGTACAGATATTTTTGGGTGAAGTTGCATGTTGATCACCCCTGGGAGTTAAAGTGTTAAGAAAAAAAAAAGGCTTTAAAAAGTTAAGTGACAGCCCTTTTTTTTTTTTTGGACTGGAAAAAAAAAATTGAATTTAGAATATAAATCAGTTAGCCATAATTCATGCTTTATCATGTTTTTTTAAGAGGGAGGCACCGATCAAACTTCCGTCATCTTCAAGCTGCACCTATGAGTATAATATAGTGATTACTACAGGGGCTTGGAAAAACTCAGGTACGACTGCTCATGTTGCTTTGGAGATTTACGGTTCTGATGGAAAGAGTGGCGTTCTTCAGCTTACCCAAGAAGAACCTGGTGCAGTGAATACGTTATTCTCACGAGGTAATTCAGATGTTTTTGTAGTTTATGTTAACAAATCACCTGGTGCGATTCAAGGAGTGCAGATTGGACATGATAATTTTGGAGATAGTCCCTCGTGGTACCTAGAAGAAATTCTGATTCGGGACGTACAATCTAAGCAGTCGTGGAAATTCATGGCCAATCAGTGGTTTGCTCTTGAGCGCGGAGATGGGCGCATCGAGCGAGTAATCGACCAGACCTCAAATAATTTGGATTTTGGCAATGAAGTTGCAAGACGTTGGCGAAGAGGCCTTGTGGAGTCGCATATTTGGATTTCAGTAGCAGCCAAGCTGAGAAAAAGCCGCTTTACAAGAGTACAGCGGCTGTCTTGCTGCCTCTCAGTGCTTTTGACATCTATGTTTGCTAACGCGATGTTCTACAAGTTAGAGGGCAAATATGAACAGCCTATCCAAGTCGGACCGCTGAAAATGTCGTGGAGACAAGTGGTAACTGGAATTGAAAGCGCACTTGTTGTGACACCCATAAACATTTTCACAGTGTTTCTGTTTCAGAAAGGAGCTGGAAAGCCTTCCACGAACAATGACTATTGTCTTAAAGGTACCCTGATCTCTGGTATGGCTTGGTGTTTGTTGTTTTTTTCTTGTACTGTTTCAGCTGCGTTTTCAATTTTCTACAGTCTAGTTTGGGAAAAGAGTGTCAGTGAACAGTGGCTGTCTTCGATGCTTATCTCATTCGCGCAGGACGTAACAATCAAGGAACCAGTAAAGGTGTTCTTCACAGCTTTAACATTCGCGGCCATTTTAAAGATAAAGGCGAGGAGATCAAAAGTACACGTCTGCGAAAGCCCTCAGCAAGTTAAATCTGGGTACGATGAGAAACCTTTTTGGACACTGCAATTATCAGAGGTGGAAGAGATGAGGAGACGACAAGCTAAGAAACAGAACCTGACACGTTATTTCAAAGAGTTGGGTTTATACTTGGTCTTCGTTTTCTTGCTTATGGCAGTGTGCTATGGAAACAGAAATGACCATCGGTACTTGATGACGAAATCAATCCGAGATGGATTACCAAACTTTGGCAAAGTGAGTAGACATTATTTGATTATGATAAATTCATTGCTGAAATTCGCGTGTTTAATTTATCTTATGATTTTTTGTTTCCATGGAGATTCAAAATCAAATATATGAAGGAAAATTTTACTTTGCCGGTCTCTTCAAGAAATGACTAAGGCATTTTCTGCTCTTGTAATGGATATTTTGGGGAGGAATATCCCTTTAGAAACAGCGTACAAGAGATATGTTAGTGCGCGAGACCCAAATTTAAGAATGGAAAGAAATTCCAAGCGATAGATATATAATCCCATGAAGAGATTGGCATTCAATTCTGACATAGAAGAAAACCAGAGAGCGGCAAACATAATATTTGAGGGGATGGGTGCAATGAAAATAAGCAAGTGAGAATAATAGTCTAAGACACGCCCATAAATAGTAACTCGCTTGTGTGATTCAAACTTCTGCTCGTCTATCCATACTGCTACACTTAAAATAATTATATATATATAGAGGAAGTCTGTGTTTCGGTTTTTCCGTATTACAGTGCTCCATACATACAAGTAGAGAGTGATCTGAATTGAGTTAAGGAAAAAACACAGAGACCGAGGTATTTCTCGACAAGCCTGTTTCGTGATTAGATCATTCTTCCGGGAATTTTAATGGAAAGAATATTTGTAACCATCGTAGATATACTATAAAATTTACGTAATAAATGTGGCGGTAACTTAAGATGCTTTGTTCAGCTGTGACGGCGTGAAGACACGACTTCGTTACGTTGGTTAAATGATGACAATTCACTTATATATATATATACATATATATATATATATATATATATATATATATATATGTATGTATATATATATATACATATATATATATATATATATATATATATGTATGTATATATATATATATATATATATATATGTATATATATAGCTTTTGTGAATTTTATTTTATTTATTTAACCCAATGATCTTGTATTAATTCAGGTGACAAACAATACAATGTACTGGAGCTGGTTGCAGCGTGTTTTCATCCCAGGAGTGTTTTCCGGCAGATGGTACAACGGTCAAAGGGATGAGCAAACAATTTATATTGGTAATAAACAATCTCTTCTCGTTGGAAAGGCTCGAGTAAGGCAACTCAGAGTAAAAGCGAGTAAGTTTTTTTCCATTTTTATTACTTTTTGCATTTCAGTGAAAAGGCTATTTACCCACACACGCCATTTTTTATTGTATGATTATACAAATATAATTTAGTCTGACAGAGAAGCGATCAAACCTAAATATTGCGCTAAACAATAAGTTTTTTGAAATTCTTGAAGACAAAAATTTTTAACATGTACCAGTAACAATTTCAGCGACTCCTGACCATTCTAACAATTATCGAGACGAGTGTTTAGGTAGCTGCGTTTTTTTTATGAACTGTAATTAAATTAAGGTTTTGATGACGGCTCTCCTTTCCTCCGCATGCAAATGTTACTTTGAAGGCTTCTAAAACAACTTTAATTCTCTATAACAGAGGTGTCCATATTTGTTAAAAAAGTACGAAATGTGGCGAACCGCTGAGTGAAATGAATACCAAAACAAACTTCCTGATTATGATCCTTTGTTCCAACTTTCAGCGCAATGTAAAGTCCTAAACTATATGTGTTTCAAGGGATATTCGACAAAGAACGAAGACAAGACCGCCTACAACAAACCAGGCTGGAGGCCTGTCGACAGCACTATGAGGAATGACGAGTTATTGCAACTTTGCCCGAAGCCATGGCGATATCAACATGCCGAGGAAACCGACACTAGACCCAGGTGGGGACAGTTCTCCTTTTATGATGGAGGAGGATTTGTAGCAGACCTCGGGTATGATAACCTTACGGGGTTCAGCATAGTAACAAATTTACAAAACAACGGTTGGCTTGACAGGCAAACCAGAGTTGTCCTGGCAGAGTTTTCCACATATAATCCGTCGGTGAATATTTTAGGGGTTGCCACATACTTCTATGAAGTTGATGCATCTGGACTGAAAGCAGCCTCCATACAAACTCATGTTCTTTCACTTGATTCTACGGACACGCCCTCACATCAGTTTTATTTGATTTCCTTGCTTCTGTACATTGTATTCGTTTTTTTGTATTTTGGAAGGGAAATTTTCAGACTTTACAATCATCGTTCTCGATATTTCAAGTCTATCTGGAATTGGGTCGAGATATTCCAGATTCTTTTTTCCCTGATTGCTGTGGTGATGTACATAATACGACAAAGTAAAGCCATCTCAACCATGGGCAAACTGCATAAAAACATTTATGCAAATCTAAGTTTCCAAGAAGCTATCACTTGCCAAGAAGTAGAAAATGTCGTACTGGGTATTCTCACTTTCATCGTCACCATCAAGCTATTGCGAATCATTCGCTTCAACAACTATGTTGCTCTATTCTCCACAACATTGAAGATATCTGCACGATCTTTGTCATCCTTTAGCATCGTTTTATCCATTTTCTTTGTGGCGTTTTTGCACTTCGGTGTCTTGATGTTTGGCTGTGTATCTGAGAGATACTCTTCGGTGCTAAAAGGAGCCTATTTCCAACTCGAGGTAACTCTTGGTCGAGTGAAAGCTAGACCAATCAATGAATTAGCACAGGCTAATACCATATACGCCAAAATATTCGCCTTCTTAATTCTCTTCACGCTCACTATTCTCTGTATGAACATCTTTATCGGCATAATCAACGATGCTCTTTTGGATGCTAAGAACCATGTGAGCGAAAATGAGCTGTATGATCTTATCGATGAGAACCTTTGCTCGAGCTCAAAAGAAAGAGAAGAGTTTTTCGATGCAATTAGTAACAAGTTGAAACAGTCGAGAACCTCTAAAACGTCAGCAGAAGTGAAGGACAAAGAATCTGGAAACATTGGCCTTGACCCCACGAACAATGCCAATCTTAACTTTGATTTAATAAGCCAAACTATCATAGCTTGGAGTAAAAAAAGATCCAGAGAAACAATAGATAAACAGCAATGCAGTACAAGGAGACAAGCATTGTTCGACAGGATAAGCAACACGTTAAAATCTCTGAAAGGTCAAAGCAATGACGACTGCAGCAAACGTAGAGAAAAAAAGAAAGTAAGATTTCAAGAGGATATCGTCGAGTCTTCCCTCCGTAAACTACGTAAGAGAGAACATGACCTGTTACAGCGGCTGGAGAGTATTGTTTCAGGGTTCACAGCAGAAGACGAAGAATTCGATTATTTATTAATAACAGCAGAGGTCCATCTCTACTAAGTAGAGAGAGTAAAAAGAAAAGATGAAAGGAAGTAAAATACTTCATCGAAATCATTGTAAAAAACAGATCGTTAAGCATAAATCATCTCGAACACACAAAGAAATAGCAGGAATTCCTCAGCGTTTCGTAGCATTGTGGCAAATAACAAAAAGAGGATAAAAACTTAGAAGTTATTGTTTTTTACATTTTTTTATAGCTGATCTCAAAGGAAGAACCTGTATATAATTTTTCTTTGGAGGCTATTGATTGTTTATAAATATGGCTCGTATTCAACGGCAAAAAATATGAACTGCTTCATATCATTTAAAATAGAGTTACACGAAGGAAGTTAAGTATTGTTATGTCGTACAATCCGTCTGTTATATATATATTCTGCTGCAAAAAGATGGAACGATTTAGACGAATATGTTCGAGCCTCAATGACTTTAAAGATTTAAAAATTGTATTTGAGACTATAGATCATTTTACTGTTTAGCAACAAGTAGCCTTTACTTATCTTATTTAATATATTTGATTGGTTTCATTTATTGAAATATAATTATGAAATTGAATTAGTGTTTTCCATGAATAAGACTTACCTATTTACTCACTTAGACAGTTTCTTTGTTAAGAGAAATTAGCATCACTATGCTGCTCTAAAATTTCGAACGGAAGTAAAGTTATTATGTATGTATGTATGTAGGATTAAAATTCTGCTGGTATCGAGCGTATTGACTCACTCCATTGGTGACGACTGATCCCCCAACTCTGCCTCCTTAAGACCATGGGATCCCCCCTCCCGCCAGACGATTGATAATGACTGATCTCAATAAAAAGCATTTTACACGTGCTCCAAAAATTAATTGATTTCATTGATGTCAACAAAGGGCTCAAACGCAGTGGGCCGCGACCATGGCCAAACCCTTCACGTCCGTGGTAAGCTAGATGGCGCTTCCTGCATAAGTGATAGCTTCTCAGTCACATTTTCCCCTATTAGCTTTTGCAAGCACGTTCTTGGTTGTCAGGTACGCGTAAAACCAACTGAAACTTGTTTATTGGGGGGTTTGCTGGTTAAACCGCGTAGTGATGTCTAAAACTGCCCCTTACAAATGTTGCGTACAGAGGGGACGCTAAAAGCAATGCTTTGTTCGACAAGCATCGGGGAAAGATGTATATAGCCATGCTCTAACATCAACAATCAAAGCGTAAGGATTATATTCAAATATATTTATTAAATAAGTATTCTACATTGTAATATTAGCGTAAAATAAGTTTGCAGCAAGTACATGTTCAATGTTGTTCCAGTGCTGATCATTTTGGCTGCATATTACTTCCAATGCACAGAGTTGCATAATTCCACCGGTTCAAAACTTCGCTAAAAAAAGAGCCATAAAAGTTACATGAAACCTAAAGGGTATTTAAACTTTCGGTGGCTTTAAATTACTGAGGTAAACATTCATCAGAAGGCCCGCATGTCCTTTCTGTTGAACACGTAAGAGGGCTTTGTCGGTATAACATTTTTTGTAGCTAATACGAGCTTTCTCAACGCTGGAATAAAAATCAATTTAGGAAAGAGAAGGTAATTGAGCTGGAACTTCGTAGTACTGATCGCAATGTTTACTGTACAAACAACATCGTGTAAGGGTGTGCTATTTACCTAGAAAACGGCATTTTATTATTTGAATTTACAGAAGTTTCGGGACGCAAAACGCGAAAACAGTAAAATTTTCCAGGGGTGGATGCTGATCTCATATTTATAGACATTAAAAACAGAGACTTATGCTTTCGTGTCGTGGAAATTAAACTTACATGGATTCACACAGCTATAGATAGTGTTGGTAACTAGTTTTATATCTTTGTGTCAAGCTTTATTGGACAAGATCAAAACGGAAAAAAATATGCAAACATAAATAATTAAAACCCAAAAAGAATGTGTATGAACGGGACACTCAGACCAATGCGGGGTGCCTACCGTAGGAAAATATATACGGAAAAATAAAATCCAGTTGTGGTGAGAGGAGAAACTAACTGTGGAACAATTTAATTGTACAAAATGAGAAATTTGACAACGATGGCAGAAGCCAAAGATGAAAATGGCAGCGAAGCCGTTTCTATTGGAATTTAATCTCCCTGAATATGCACAATCTTTTGTCAATGTGCTCACACATGGCGAGTAGAGAAATTCTTGTCAAGTTTCTACTACTTAAATTTTATTAGAACAGAGGGCGGGTTATCAATGCGAGGTCTAATCCAAACTGCGGTTTTACGCAAGGAGTGGGTTTGAAGTATCATTTATAGGAGGTTTAGCTTGACACTGTTCACACTGTTCACAGAAACATACGTTCAGAAAAGAGATTCAGCTATATTCAAGATAGTTTAGAACGCGGTTTTGTTAAACAACGGCTAAACTTTGTTTTATTAACCGCCCAGAGACTTTAACTATAACTTTGATATAATCTTATCCTCGCAGCTACTTAAGTGCAAGTAAGCACACAGCGAACAAAACAGTTTCGAGACCAGAATCTCTAAATAGAGTATACAGGTGTAACATGTTATTTTTAAAGAAATGAAAGTCCCTTCCTCAACCTTAAGTTATTGTCGAACAGCCAGGCTTTGTTATTTGAGAACGTTATCCAGATAATGAAGTTTTTTCAGGCCTTTAGAGCACAGGGTCAGTCATTTTCTCATCGTTTCGCGCAGATAAACACAGCCCACATTATCCCACCGATTGCAGGTACGAAAGCTAGGGAAGCAGCTTTAATGTACACGATCATCCAGTCTGCAAGAAAACACAACGAAATTATGGTGACGTGCGCTTAGTTTCCCTAACTGAAGACCTTGGATTAGTTTAGCACCAAAGGCAAGCTAATGCAATTTTTCTTGTATTCATTTTTTAAATTGAGTTATAAGGTACAGATTTCAATTGCGATGCAAAGTGAGGTGGTAGCGGTTTTTTTTTTTTTGAGAAGAGAAAAGAAGATGGTGCGAAATTTAAGAAATCTCCATGATTACGGCTGAGGAAAAATTTCTGGGGTATCAAGATGTTATATATGCATTTTGGACCGACAACCTTAGGTTGGCGGGGAAGGGAAAAACAGACGAGGTGAGCTAACCTTTTTCTTTTGACCGGACGATCTGTCGGTTTTGTAAAATGATGTTGACTCAGTTCTTGTCGCAGGAACTTGTTATACCGTAGATGTTATCAAGTAATTGTTTTATCTTCCGTAGTTGACCAGCCCTCGGCTGCTATTTCCGTCAGGAAATAGTCATTATCACTGGCTTGGCTTGCGTGTTCTTTGATTAGATATATTTACGAGGTTTTATTCGGTTAGCTCAGCTCAAGTGTAGATTCTACTGCGCCAAATTCTAATCGGGATTGGGCCATAGTTTTTCTATACACTGCTACTCATCCATTCTATCAAGTCAAATTCAGTATGTGCGCAAACCAAATAAGTAACCGATTCCTTGTTTTCAGGCTTAGTTCTCGGGCTTTTCCTTTTGTTATTCGCTTCCGTTAAGTCTCACTTTATCACCTATCACATGGCCTATATCGTTACTAAATCGCTTGGTTAGTTTTTTGTTTTGTTTTTGTTTTTTTGTTTTTTGTATGCTCTGAATCGCGCTTGATTAGGTCCATATGTCTATCATAAAGCTATCGTCCGAGTTAAACGCCGTGAAGCGTATTAATCGATTATCGCTTTCCAACCTTCCTTTCGATCAATATAAGTGCCGATTTGTCACTTCTATGTTAAGGTCGTTATTGTAATGTAAGCGATAATTCCTTCATTTGTATTATTTTATCTTCGATACGTTTGTTATGTTAGCTTCTATTGTCGTCTTGTATTTCAGTTCGAGCCGGCATACGGTTGACATCTTACGATCCACTACTAAGTTTACATCACACGATTCATTTTAACTGTTTTTGTGTGGAACATTGGTCAATTAAACGCTGTTTATATCGTTGTCAGAAATTCTTGTCGAGTTCGTTTAACACTACGCATTATTCATTACGTGGGCAATATGTTTTTTCAGATAATCATACCTACACGGGAATAATAATTATTTATGTAAGAGATATGTGCATCTTATCCACTCGGTTAGCATGCCGTGTTTTTACTGAAATTTTTCTTTTTTTAGAGCTTTTTTAGAAAGGTTACTAGGTAGGTGTCATAGTACATTTAATAACCTCTTCATATTTTTTTTTAGTTTTAGGTAAAAAGTGAGTATCATATTGAGTGGGGTGAGTGAGGTCATATTTTCAATTTTTTACCTGATTCTTATCTAACTTAAGTAAGAGACAGCATGACCTGATACAACAGCTGGAGATTATTGTCTCGTGATTCTCAGAAGAAGAATAAAAAAGAAATAACTATTAGGCTAAGAGAGAATAAAACGATATGTAAAGGGAAGTAAAGCACTTTGTCAAAGATTACAGGAGAAAACAGATAATTTAGTATTATCAACTGAGTTGATACCGTAAAGGGTTTCAAAGCTGCAGTTTCGAGCGTTAGTCCTTCGTTATCCCTGCTTAATTACTGACTTACAAAGTTGCTTTCCACGGATAAACTAACACCACCATGCTATCCGGAAATCCTAACGGACATAAAGTTATGTATACATTATTTAGGCATATTGCTGGTCCCACTCTACCCACTCCCCTCCCCTCTTATGCCTGTCCCGTCAAAGTTTCCATGAGATAGACACTGGAAGAGACGATAAGAATAATGGAGGAGGTGTAGTTTGGGGTATTTCAAGATATTATTTTCATTTCTATATGATTCACAATTTTTTGACAGTCTGCGAAACAGCTTTTAACAGCTTTTAACAGCATTGGCAAGGATCACAGGAACACAATACCATATGAACATTGTTTTAGACTAATTTTAATCGATGACAAAAGGAAAAAAAATCTCTTCAGATCTATTGACATTGATAGAAATAAACGCGCTTGTGCGGCGAGTTAGCAGTATCCTTGATTATTTTGGAACTTAAAGTACTGTCACCAGCCAATTCTCTAGACAGCTGATGCTCAGCTGCAGTGAAAGGGTCTTAATCAGAAAAAGCGTGTTTGCCAACAATTTCGATCCGATGAGCAGTGAGATAAGTAGTTAGAACAATCATCAAAACGTTGACTGGTAAAAAGTCGAAAACTTATTTTCTATGTAACGATGCTGCGTTGTTTTGAAGTCAGAATTAATGAATCAGTTATTATAACCCCTCCCTCCCCTAGTCTAATCTGACTAATCCCTGTTCCCATAACATTAACTGATCAGAGAATTCCTACTTCCCCTGGTTTATTCCCCATACATGTATTACAGGATCAGTCCCGCCGGTGAAGTTATTGCCATACGATATGAATGTTACCAATTACAACGAGCAGCTTCATTTCCTTAATGGATAGATGGTAATTTCTTCCATCCGTGCAGTTGAACACATGGGGTACTCGATAAAGCTTCCGGTGGGAAAAATACTGATTGACATAAAACTTCTAACTTTAAACATGATTCTTGAACTAGTTTTATTAAAAACGTATTTATCAACTTATGATAACTTGCGCCATAAGAAAATGTAAACTAATATGGCTATTTCAATAATAACTTATTGTAGTGAATATCCTGTTTTGCTGAAGCGAAAAAGTTCTCTGCACCTGGTAGAAAAAGCCTTTAGCTTCATTGGTCCTTCAATAAAGAAAAAAAAAACTAGTGGTCACTTATTTCAGTGAGAAGCGATCAAGTATTATCATGTGTCATATCACCTAATTCAAAAGAGTTTTAATACGTTGCACGATTTGTCGCGTTGGCGTTCTTATTAAGTCAAGAACTATATATAACATACGCATACTGGCATCTGCTGAGGGCAACTTCTGTATATCATAAGTTTGAAGAATTGGGCAATGAAAGGGCTTTAATGCGGTAAAATGTTCACAGCCCTGTTTTTACACTCTGTGCTGTGTAAGTACAACTGAAGTCTTCTACATGTTGTGGTTATTCTATAGAACTGTTAGGTAAATAGTGACTGGTTAGACACAAATATTTCGGTATTGGAACATCCTGTGACCCCAAGCGAAATCCAACCGGAAAGAAAATGACATTATCGGTGGCTTCTATTGGTCTCTCTCATTCAAACTGACCTCTGGTAACGTGTCGGTTCTTAAGTTTTATAATACTTGAAAATAATAGAGGTAATGAAAATATACAAATAGATTGAAAAAGCAAGAGATATGTTTTAACTTGTTTAAAAATATAGTTTTAAGTTTTGTTAAGTCGCAAAATGATTTGGAAACAGTTAACCACTGTAAAACACTTTTTGCGGTTTTTTAGTGCAAACAGAAATACCGTGGGTCCAGTACATTCGTTGCATGAGGCCACACAATTTGGGTAATATTCACGGTGAAAATTTGCATCTTTGAGCGGTCGAACGAAAAAAATTATTTCTCGAAAACAAAAATTAATTTTTACAAAAACACTACACCACAATTATTAAAAAACATATTGGGCTACAAAATATGAAAGTAGGAGGGAAAACAAATTTGGGTGACTTGCCGCTGTCTGTTTGATGCATGCTGACATTAGCTCTTAAGCTAATTTTAATAGATGCCAATAGGAACAAAGTTCTCAGATCTATTGACATTAACCCAAATAAACGCGCTTGTATGGTGAGTTAGCAGTAATCCTTGGTTATTTTGGAAGCTAAGATACCGTCACCAGCCATTTCACTAAACAGTTGATGCTTAGCAGCAGTGAAAAGGTTTTATTCTAGTAATGCGTGTTTGTCAAAAATTTTAACCGATAATGAGTGAAATTGTAATTAGGAAATTTCAATACTTCGGTTAGAGTAATCATCAAAACGTTGATTGTTAAAGGTCAAAATTCATTTTTTTTGTGCCGACGCATAAACACTGTATTGTTTTGAAGTCAGAATTAACGACGGAATCGGTTATTATTAATCGCTTGGGAAAGGGGGAGAATAAGGTAAATTTTATCCTAATTCTTCCCCCCCCCCTTTACACCCTCCAGACCGGTCTCTAACATTGACCTACAAAGATCACTTTTTGTCTCTTTGAAAGGAAATTTTTCACACATTTGCTTCCATTGCGCACCTTTCTTTCAGCGCTCGAGCTTCTCTCCATATTATTTGCTATTATATTCTTCCAATTACTATATAGGCAAATATCGATGTTATTGTGCTTTGTGCTTCTCGCATTTCAAAGAGATGCTGGATTCCCCTGCGTGTCGTTATAATACATGTAGCATTGTGGTAAATATTACTCCGACTGATTCCGGTTCCCATGACATTAATTGACCAGAGGACTCCTACTTCTCCTCGTTTATTCCACGCACATGTATTACAGGATCAGTCCCACCGGTGAAGTTAGTAACATACCATGTAATCCTTACCAATTACAACGATCAGCTTCATTTCTTTGATGGATAGATGGTAATTTCTTCCATCTGTGCAGCTGAACATATGAGATACTCGATAAAACTTTCGGTGGGCAAAATACTGATCTACAAAAGCAAACTAACTTAAAACATGATTCCTGCACCAGTTTTCTTAAAAACGTATTTCAGCAGTTTATTATTTCTGGGTTATGAGAAAATGTAAACTAATAGAGCTATTTTGATATAGTAAATTTCTTATTTTGATGAGGCGCACCATTACTCCGCACCTGGCAGAAAAAGCCTTTAGTCTCATTGGTCCTTTTATGAAGGAAAAAAAATAGTGGTGGCTTATTTCAGTGAGAAGCGATCGAGTATTATCATATGTCATATTACCTCCTCCAAAAGAGTTTTAATACTATAAACAATCTATCGCCTTGGCGTTGTTTTCAAGCGAAGAACTATGAAACATAAGCATACTGGCATTTGCTGAGGGCAACTCCTGTGTATCATAAGATTGAAGAATTGGGCGATGAGTGGGCTTCAATCCGGAAGTTCTAATACATCGTGTAGTTATTCTATAAAAATGTTAAGTAAATATTGATAGGTTTGACATAAACATCTCGTTATTGGAACACCCTGTAACCCTAAGCGAAATCCAACAGGAAATAGGATGATATTTTCGGTGGCTTCTATTGGGCTATCTCATTCAACTCTGGTAACGTGTGTTCTCAAGTTTTATAATACTTGAAAATAACAAAGGTGATGAAAATAAACAAATAGATTTAAAAAGGAAGAGATATGTTTTAACTTTTTTTACAAATGTAGTTTTTAGTTTTGTTCAGACGCAAAATGATTTGGAAACAGTTGACCACGATAAAAGTTTTTATTTTTTTAATTGGAATGGTAGTTGTAATTCACGATTCTTGTCCTTAATTGACGTTTAATGCAAAACCTTTCAGAAATATTATGAAGGGTTTCAGGAACATAATAGCATATGTGCCTACCTTCAATTCTGAAGGTGGTGTGACAAGATGTCACTCGAAAAATACACAAAAAAACCATGTAAGATCTCTTTCGCGAGAAACGAATTAAGTTCGTCGACTAAAACTTATTCGGACGTTTTGCTTGAACAATCTTGCACCAAAAGAAATGGGAGTTACATTTGAGCTTATTATATAAACACACTACATAGAAAGCAATAACTGTGGTAAGCTGAAGGCAAGTTTGGACAAAGGTTTTTTTGGATTCGCGAGGTCTCAACATATAATCCTATTTTTGATGCGGTAAATCAAATCGCTCTCGACCGTACATTTTAGGCGGGAAATGCCTCCAGTCGAAAAATCATGGGAAATTGCAATGATTTCTGTCAAGAATAGCTGAGCTTGACAAAGACACCCAGGAACTAGTAAAGGATAATAATTGTATAAGTTAACGGTGGATGCCTTAACTTTCAGTCAAAAGAAAGAGTCCAGACAAAGAGCGGTCTCCTGATATAAATTAGTGGGAATTCAATTTTTCGTGCCCTCCTGGGTAGTGTATACCTGAGGATTAATTGTTAACCTTTTCTATACCCTCTTGGGTAGTTTATAACTGAGGGTTATTTTTAATCTCTTGCATATCCTCTTGAATAGTTGCTTGGAATATCAAGATGAAATATTTTATGAATTCTCCTAACCTCCCTTGCGTTTCCATGATGCTATGTTAACAAGAAATAAAGTCTTCAATGGTGAAAGTTTGATGCGTGGAATGGCAATAGGCACCAGAGAATCAAAACCGTTTGAAAGAAGACGCTTTTTTCATTGCTTATCAAATCGTTTTATTAAATGGCTGGGGAAGAATAAAAGGCGATAATTAGCATACGTATTGAATCGAAAGATAAATTTGAATACTCCATGTTGACGTGTCAGATGATATTTTAAACCTTAGGCTATGCATTTTACTTGGCACGATAATGACGCTCTTGTACCATGCTGTAAAATTCATTAAGATCAGTTTGATCATTGTTTTTTACAACATTGCTTCAAGTGTTGTTGTTTTTTTTTTTGCTTTGGTACAGTGTTAAGCGGGTGCAAAAGACCAAAAGAAACTAATTCTTGTGGAAAGACACGATGTAGATTTTCCCGACTTACTTAGCCATAAACAGCTGGTTCTGACTCAAAACAACACAAGCTGCAAACCACATCCTTTTAACAAGATCCTCGTCACCTTAACTAGAAATTGTTTTTCCTCTTGTAGGGAGGTATTGGTGTGAGTTTTAGCGTATACAAATTGGGAAGATAGTCTCGCTTCCTTGAGCGCGTTCTAACAGGAATCAGATCAAGTATATCATGATGAAAAATTGTCAAAAATGCTCCACAACTTTAGTGTTAATGACTTTGTCGAGTGAATACAAACGTTATTCACCCAAGCTTTTTTTCTTTCTTTCAATCAGAAACGTAAGCATGTTGAAAGCGCATCTATCAAGTGCTCTAACCAGTAATCACTATATGAATATGTTTAATACGATCGGTTGCGTTGTGCCAACACCATTTTAACATAGTGCATGCCCTATCTTATTCCTATGGAGCTACAATGCAAACAATAAAAGCAACAGAAGGGAGGGAAATTGCACAGCCGATTTTCTTATCGGGATCTTGAAAATAAAGCTTGCGCAGGATCACTTAGTTCTGTTAAAGGTTCCCTTACCTCCTGTGTTTAAATATGTTGCGATCAAATTTCCTGTATTGGGCAGAATGTAATTTAATATCTGACATCAGCCTAAATTCCAATTTTCTTGTTGAACCACACGCTACGTAAATTTTCTAAGGCCGTCATGCGCTTGCATGAATTTAGTGTTCAGCACATGCGCATGTAGCTGAGAAAATAGGTAGGGTTTTTCTTTGGCGACTCAACGTTATCATTCTGTAAAGATAGGAACTCAGTCATTACACAATGTGCAATAAAGGAGAAGTTATGCTGTGAGAGAAAGGAAACGATGCAGATTTAGGGCTCAACTATTTCCCGCCGACCGCACTTACTTTTCTAATCCGGATGATAATCAACTTCATAAACTCACACCGAACAGGTGATCTAACCAAACGGAGAATATATAGTTATATATATTTTTCAACCTGAGAAATTCCGAAGTTTCTTTACACGAACATATTACTGAATCAACGCAGCCGGCGAAGTAAAAATTTTACGGGCCTAAAACACGCACTTTTATCTTTTGATAGATCGATGACAGTTATTTATGTTCGGGTGCACGTAGAGGAACAGACGGTATATTTACGCTAGTTTCCGGTGGACATAATGTTTAATTCCAAATAACAACTACCTATAAAAGTGGATCCTGATTAGTTTTGAGTTGTTTAAAATTTTTTGAAACACCCATTTTCATATCCAAGTTAAGAAAACTTTAGCTTGATGAAGCTATTTTCGTGTCGTGAATCACTTGTATTTGTTAAGTAAAACAGCATTCTGCATCTGGTACAAAGAGCTTTTAGTCTCATTGGTCCGTTTACGAGTGGAAAAATAGAACTTACGCGGCTTATGTCAGCAAAGAGTGGTCGATAGTGATGTTTATTACACTAACGTCCTATAAAATAGTTTAAAAAACGTTGTCTAAAATCTGCCGCTCTTGTGATTTTATTAAGTCGCGGACCATAACAAGGGTGTCCACATATACTAACGGCAACTTCTGATTGAGTAAGTTGATGGGTGGTGCGATGAGAGGGATTCAATTCAAACCAGAGAGACGTAAGTCACGTGGCAAGTATTAATTTCTCTTATAACAAAACAATGGGACGTCTGCTAATGAGTTTTATCATATAAAACAACTGGCTAAATGCTGAGTTTGTAACTTTTTATATCGTTTTTGCACCGTCCTTTATATCTTCTGGTCATTCCATGGAAATGTTAAGTAAATAGTGACTGGTTAGATATAAATATTTCGGTATTGGAATATCCTTTAACCCCGAGCGAAATTCAACCGGAAATAAGATGATATTATCGGTGGCTTCTACTGGGCTTTCTCCCTCAAACTGAACTCTGGTAACACGTTTTTATTAAGTTTTATAATACTTGAAAGTAATAAAGGTAATGAAAATAAACATAAATATAGATTAAAAAAGGAGGAGAGATGTTTTAACTTGTTTACAAGTGTAGTTTTTAGTTTTGTTCAGACGCAAAATGATTTGGATACAGTTGACCACGATAAAACAGTTTTCCGGTTTTAAAATTGAAATGGTAGTTATAATTCACGATTGTTGTGCTTAATTGATGTTTGATAAAAAACCTGTCAGAAATATTACGAAGTGTTGCAGGAACATAATAGCATAGTTGCCTACCTTCAATTCTGAAGTTGGTGTGACAAGATGTAACCCGAGAAATACACAAAAACCATGTACGATCTCTTTCGCGAAAAAACGAATGAAATTCGTCGACTAAAACTTATTCAGACGTTTTCCTTGAGCAATCTTGCATGTATAGAAATGGGAGTTGCATTTGAGCTTATTTTATGAACACGCTACATAGAAAACGATAACTGTGGTAAACAGAAGGCAAGTTTGGACAAAGTTTTTTAAAATGAATGCCGTCAGCGACAGTTCAGCTTTTGACGGGTCTACCTTTTATGTCCCTTTTAATTAACTCCCTGCTTGCTCGGCATTTTTATCGGCTTCAGTTGTAGAATATTATTCTCTAAAGGGACGCAAAAACCCCGCAGACAGTTAATTAATAAATTCCACTCCAGTTAGAAAAAGAGAAAATGAAGCATAGTACCGTCTTCATGCTTTTCATCGATCTCATGATAAATTTGGCATTAAACATCGGTGTCAAAAGTTTTTTTTTTCAAAGAATTCGGTACGCATAGTTTCAATTTTATAAATCTTGATAAAGATTCATTCAGATTCATTCAGTTACACAGTTCTTCGTCGTTTAATTCATTGCTGCAAAACATACCTTTTTATAACTACTGCGCCACTTGCCGTATTTGGGCAATAAACATGCACAATTTCCCACAGTATTGCGTTATACAACAGCGCAAAAATACGGACGGAAAGCGGAACAACAGAAAGGTTGCACCGAACAAACCGGAATTAACGCTGTTGTTGGTTTTTTTTTTCTTTTTTTCAAGTAGCAAGTCTCTGAGCACACCAGACTTTTTTCTGATGGTCATAAAGAACACTTTAATGGTTTCTCAATGGCACTCTCTTGACTTGGAATAATACCGCGCGACTTGCAAAACTTCCTCATCGAGTAGGGTGCATTTATTTAAAGTTATCTATTCCGAGAAGTGACAATTTTGAACTTTAAATTAAATGTCTAATCCATATGTTTGACCTCCCGATAAAGAGAATGACGGAATTATCTTCAACTGTCAGTGGCAGTTAGGTAAATTCATGGAAAACAAGGCTATGAGACGCTAGTATTTGCTTTGCTCCGTGCATGTGAAGTCTTTACTCAATGCAATCAGCGGTTAATTCGAGGCACTGTTACAAAACGAGTCTTTCTAATTTTTCACCGCAATTTTCTTCCATTTTCACATTAGTTTTGAGCTTCAAGTAAACAAAATCAAAGGAAAGAGATATATGACAGATTGAACCTGTTTTGCGTATTATTCTTCAAATAATACTTTTTGCAGCACGCCACCGTTATCAACATCTTTAGTCGTAAACGTTTTTTTTCTGTTTGCTGGTAATGCTCGACTCCATGAAAAACAGAGATTGTTTTCTTTTTTTCTTTCTTTTTTTGTCATGCCTTGAATAAGCAGAACAACATTATGAACAACTGGGAAATTTCACCCGGTACTTTTCGGTATTCGCTATTCACCTCCTTTGCCCTTTACATAATACTTTCCAAGTTACGTCTGCGAGTAACGCCAACCAAACGAATCCCTTTGACATGTTTTCGAGATGCAACAAGTTTTGTTCAGCCGTTTGCGGAGACACTGCATTTTTTTTCTTTCAATTTCTTTAACAATTAAAATGCTTTAGTACTAGTATATCTTGAAATCTAAAAAACTCTTTGGTCGTTTCAAAAGTTATTTTCGACATAACAATAAAATACTTTGCCCATTTTCTCTTCTACAGTCATCCTTCATTTGATGATGGAATTGCCAGGAACAGGTGAGGCAGTGTAATTACAATTTAATATTTAAGTATCTTAAAATGAACTGAAAAAAAGGATCTAACTGAATTATCAAAATAATTAGTCAGACTTCCTGCTAGAATGACATCGTTTTGCGATTAAAAACTTTAGTTGGAAAGCAAAACAAAAAAGTCAGAGACTAACGGTGCTATTACCCTGATTCCCCAATTTCCACTTTTAAAACCTTGCCTAATTCTAATTTTTCCTTCTGTGAGGTAGAGGGTTTAAATGCCCATTGTTTTTTTATCATTAATGGTATATTTTTTTTCTCTTCTCCATCTTTATCGTTGTTACTATTGTCATCAGTAGACATTTTTTCGTTTATTTATTTATTCCTTTGTCTCCATCATCAGAATTATCACTATTGTTACAATCAGTATACATTTTTTTTCGTTTATTTATTCCTTTGATTTTTTCCTGTAGAGTGCCAAGCAACCTGTTTCAAAAACTCATCCTACATCTTTTCGAAAAGCGGAAGAGATTGGTATCAAAACGAGTTTGTCTGTTACAACCAGGGAGGTTACTTAGTCTCCATCGAAACTCAAGAAGAATGGCAGTTTATCAGTCATGAGATTCAAAAGCGTGGTACTTCGAATACTAGTGCGTGGCACATTGGTTTATGGAAGATTCGCGGAGTTTGGACTTGGGAGAGTGGAGAAAAACTAAATATTTCGAAATGGCGAGATTCTCAGCCAGATGGTAACGACAATTACGCGGAAATATCTAAGAATGGAGGCCTCTTTAATGGTATCTCAATGGGTGATGAAAACGCCTTCATTTGCGAGATGCCCGGAGGTAAGATCACATTCCAACCATGAAGTATATTATGTGCTGAAACATTAGCAGTCTTGCACTTGTGTCAGGAAAATTTCTCTTGCTTCTTAAAAGTAAAAATGTTGTTCACATTTGCTCGGCTCACCTAACTTGTACGTGTGAGCGACGAATGAACTTATAAGCGTGTATCAGTAGTTGAACATAATGGCCATGACAAAAACGGGGACATATGTTTCGAAAAAAAATGATCACCCTGGGATTTTCACTTTTTTGCATCGCCTGTAGCTGGAAAACAGCGATGGAAACTGTACATTTCACAACTTTTGTCGAGCGCGCTGAGATTGGGATAATCTAACCAACGGAATTTTCCCTTGCCACAAGTTACAAGGCGTCATCACTAACGTCAGTGAGTGAATCCGTGTTCTTTTAAACATAACGCATCGAAGTACGTATGCCCAAGGTCTTGAGTACCGGTACTGAAGACAGAGTGCACAGTTTTTCCCGACCTTAGCTTATGAATAACAGTTTTTTTTTAAACTCAACGAAATATTTTCCAAAAGAACCCTAAAGATTTAGGGCTTTAATTACGGCAAGATCCTCCGTGAACTGAACAATTTTTGAACTAGTAAATGGTAGTTGAAACAGACTGAGGTAATGCAGATTAAATAGAGGCTTTACCGAAATATTTCTATTTGTGTAATGGAAAAGGTGATTTAAAAGGCTTCCAAACAAACTTTGAAACTTTTTTTTAACAATTATTTGTCACAACCTGACACCTGTAAAGTAGAGAGCGTGTAAGAAACAAAAGTGCATGCACGCTTTAAAAAAAGAAAACAACAACAACATCAACGGCACTGGCAAAACAAAATTAAGTTCAATGTCTGTCATGGGAATTTTTTCTTTAAAAACAGTCAATGATCTTACAGAAAGTATTACTCACTTCCATCAACTATTGATGAAAGAAGTATAGCTCTCTTCAGTCGGTAAATGGAAAGTAATTGTAAGTAAATTTAAATCTGTTTCGAGATTGAGGGAGTTTGCTCGTTTACTTGGTGCAATCGCGTGTGTAAATCTGGTCTTTTGTCAAAAGTGGATTTTAATGCCGCTTTTTCTCGTTGAATTCCTTCATTTTCTGTTGTGAAGTTTACGATACAAATGTCCATATTGAGCGGACTTGCAAAGACTTACCGAAAGCGTATTTAAAGTATAGAACTGAAGATATCGCTCACTGTTTTTTAAAGAACAAATTGTTTGAACGGTTTCAGATATAAAATGAATGAAAACCCCATCAATTAATTCAATTTTAAACATTTAAACGTTACGTTCTAACTTCCTGGGTTACTTCTAGTGAAGGTCTAGGTTAATTACAAATGGTTTTTATGCCGCGTGTCAACCCATTTAATGGCATATTTGCTACCAAAAATCATTTCAAAACCATTATTTTTGCCGGCAGCCACAGTGACTTGAGAAAGAGAAGGAGAGGATTAATAAGTAATTAATCAGCTTGATTTGCTTTAAAGTGATTAACGTAAAAATACTTCTCAGCTGGCAAAGCGAAATATATTTATGAAAAAAGGCAACGAAGCTAAGGTTGCAGCTAGCGACTCGAGCAAGCGTTGCCGTGCCGCTGAGCAGAGATAAGAAAATCCGGACCGCAAAGATTGCAGGACTCGTTACCGTGCCCTCTTAGAAAAACAAATAATAAATACAACTCTTTTGGGAGAAGTTTTCGGGAAAAAGCGCGATTGATTACCGCCACCTAGATAATCTTTTGATTTTGTCGCATGTACTTTAAATTGTTATTTTTGTTTTTTCCACAACCTTTTCCATAACAACTGTATGCAGCGAACTGCATAGTTCTCCAGTTGCACATTTATAAGAACTTACATTCACATTTAATTTTACGTTTTGTAAGTCTGTTCAGATGGGGGAGGAAGAATAGGTGGCGGGGTGAGGGTGGTGTCAGCTCAACAAGGAAATAATTAATTTTCAAAAACTCGACTACCAAAATTACATGAACTCACAGATAATCTTAGCTGATGTGAAGTTAACTAATTCAGAAAAGCAGGTTAGAGATGGCGGACGCCGTAAGGAAGAAAGATGTATAGTATTAATTGACAATGATCAAACATAAACTGGAGGTGTTAAAAAAAAAAAAAACACAGGAATCATATAAAAAAAAAATCATAAAACTGTAAAAAAAAAAGGAATTATATGAAAAATAAGTCCCGTTTTCTTTCTCATTTATATTTCTCCTTTATTGTGATTGTGATTTTAATCTTTTTATGTCATCATCATTATTATTATTTATCACTTTGATTATCATTATGATAATTAGTGTTTTTTGCTTTTATTTTTATCATTTTGTAGAATTCCTAAATATAACTTTTAAAAACTCTTGGTACATAATTTCGGTGCGCGTGCGCGAAATAGACCGGCCCATTAACTGGCTCTGGGCTAGAGAAGCCTGCCAAAACCAAGGAGGGGACCTAGTTTCCATTGAAACCGAAGATGAATGGAATTTCATCAATGACCAGATTCAAAGGCGAAATACTGAGCAATATGAAAATAAGTGGAATATTGGTTTAACAAAAAAGGCCGAGAATTGGACTTGGGTGAATGGAAGACCGCTGACTATTTGCAAATGGGAACAAGGGGAGCCAAGAGGTGAACACGACGCGGCTTTCATGTACAAGCGGTCCAGTAATGAAGAGCAGGGCGTGTTTGGTGGTGTTAAAGGCACAAGTATAAGATATGGCCACGCTTATATTTGTGAGATTTCCGAGGGTAAGTTGTTATTTTTGTTGTTGTTTTGTTTTGTTTTTTCTGTTTGTTTGCTTTCTTTAATATTATTTTGAGGAAACTAACGGCAACAGAAGCGCTTAGGCATCATAAAAACATTATTTTATATCGTTTGTGAAACTTATGAAAGGATTTACATAAACCCTCTGACAGTCAGAATCAAGTTTACACTAACATTTGAATGAATGAAATATGTTTGAAACGATATCAATTAACGTTTTCACGATACATATGTCTAACTTTTAGCTTTGTGAGCAGAGGAAAATTACATATGGTTCTGTTACCAGTAATAACAGTAAACTTTCAGTTATCAGTTATTTTCATGCAGTTAATTTATTGTTTCGATTGAACAAAATGATGGTGAATACCAATTGCGAAGAAATATCAGTCCAATTGCTTTTTTAGATAACAACGTGTGATGACATGAAGTGCGTTATCTTTTGCAAAGAGCCATGCCAGGGACTCATGTCTGTTGAGATACATGCCAATTATCGTTTTATAAAACGAATACAAAAGACTTGCAAATTTATTTTTTCTTCGCATAGCGGAATCAGTTCTGTGTTTATTCTATTTTCTTTTATTTAATATATATGATATATTGCTGTAGTTCGAAAAGAAGGTTTGACATTTGTAATGTATACATCTCATTTTTCGAACTTTTCGAGCTTTAAGTTAATTTTTTCACATAATTTAGCCTGTTTTACCTCTAACCCTCAGAGGTGGGTGCCCACCACTAGGATAGGGAATACGTTCCCATTTTTCCCACTGGGTCTTCTGGGTTTCTTGTCACGCGTCGGCACACAAAATGTTTTTTTGCACGAGAAGTAATTCATTTGTAACTAGTTGTTTATCGTACTCTGTGCCTTTGTCGGACGGCATGAAGCACTCACGCTCCTAGTTCGATCTGCACACCCCCTCCCTGTGTATGAGTCGTGAATTAAGATAGGAGGTAAGTTATTAAGCGTGTGCGTTGTGAGAAAAAGAGCGGAAAAGACATATTTAAACTTGAAATGATACAACAAGTTAAATGCGACCCTTTCATATCCCGATAACTCTGGACTCTAATCGATGAGGCTCTTGCAAAAGCCACAAACCACTACTCTTATCAGATGAGTCCAAAATTTCTGGTTAATGTTATTCTTTGTGCACGGCCCCCTGATGCCATAATATCATTTATGAGAAAACAATACCTAAACGCTGTGATATTGTTACAGGTTATCTGAATGTTATGATGTCATTAGTGCAACATAATACCCTAATGCGGTAATGTCATTATTAGTCTTTTCTTCTCATAGTAGCGTTAACAATGGGGATGTTCGAAGTATTTGTAATGTATTCCAATAGCGTCCGTTCGTTTAGCACACTTCGGGTAAAGTATTTCGTAACAGTGGCGACACATTTAGTAAAACCTGCGTTGAAAGGAAATCAAAAAGGTCCTCGCTAGCGTCCATTTATTATAAAATATCCGTTTCATTCAAGTTTTGTAAATTGAGTAACGGTGACAAGCTTGAATTACGAACCTTTACGCCCTCTGCGTTTCGTGTCACTCGCTACCTAATATTTTGAAAAATATAAAAAACTTGTGCCAGGAGGAAAACTGTACACAGTAAAAAAAAAACCTCGGTTGACATGTCGTTCTAATCGAAGATTAACATTCTCATCCACCTTAAACAGCAACATCGCCACCGCTCTCGCCATCGCCGTCGCTGGGGCCATTGCCGTCGCCAGGGCCATGGCCGTCGCCGTCGCCGTCGCCGTCCCCGTCGCTGTCGCCATCGCTGTCGCCATCGCCGTCGCCGTCACAGCAAGGTATGATACTATATACTATACACTATATCCTATGTACTCAGGTATAGCACTTAACTGTCATGGCCTTAAGCTGCTACACAGTTCTTTGTAAGTTAATAATGAGGATCTGATGTTAGATCAAGAAACTTCTGTCTGAGAAGTTTGAGTATTCTCTTTACCTGTCTGTCCGGTAATGTATGAATATTACAGGGAGAAGTTACATGTTAATCACTTGTGGGAGCTAAAGGGTTAAATTCGGAGAATCTTTTGCTTAGGTTTCTCATTAAAGTCACCTGTATGAGTATACTTCTTTTTTTTTTTTTAATCTTGTTTTTCTAAACCAAACTAAGCTGAATTCTAGTTTTTCAACCAAATTTTATATTCTTTCAATATACTTGAATCTCCTGGTATTAGCTGTCACAGATCTATTTAAAGATTTTTTTGTAATTACAAGAAATTGTGCGGCTGTATGACAGCATATAAATTTAACCTAACCCTGTTGATGCTCCATTAGGTGTAGGGATTGGGACTAGTAGTCGAACCAGTCTTGAGCACATCCTATGCATCCCAGTAATCTATACATGTCATAAAGTATTTTATCCTTCCTGAAACTAGTTTACAAGAATAAATTACCTAGTAATCTATCATGGCTTTTCACAATAATAGTTTCCAGGCTTAAAAAAATCACTTTCCTCATTAAAATATCCCCTAAATCTACTGGCTTCGAAGACAAAACTTAACGTGCATCTAATGTATAATCTGAGTTAGTGCACTGAGTTGGCCCAATTTTTTAGCAATTACCCAAGTCTTTTCAAAACCTTTTAAGTTAATTTTTTTTTCACAGTGAACCAGTGAAAGTCCTAACGGATGGTCAAATGAATACTTTTTCAGATCACTCAGTAAAATTTATTCTTGTGCTTCACGTTAACATGTTGCCACAACCCTAACTGATAGGCTGCCATCTAAAACTTTTCAACCTCTTTGGTAATAACCCGTATATGTCCAATACAACAAATCCAACTGGATTCTTCTACGGCAGTTGACGATTCCACCCACTGTTAGTCGAATTAATTTCGTATTTCAATGGCTAGAGTTGCCAGGATCATGGACAGTTGGTTTAAAAATACTGACATATGCAATTACAGCAGAGGTATTTCCAGTTATAGGCCGACAATAATGAAA